>NW_020265341.1:0-1938 GCF_003255815.1 Theropithecus gelada | reverse complement strand
GCCGATATTTCCTTTGGCCCTATAGTCTTCAAAGGGATCCGAAATATCTGTTCTCAGATTCCACAGAAATAAGGCTGGCAAAGAGATCCACGAAATACAGATGAAACTCTGTGAGATAAATTAACAGAACACTAAGCAGTTTCTCAGAAAGCTTCTTTCCTACTTTCCTCTGAGGATATTTCCTTTTTCACCGTAGCCCTCTATGGGCTTCAAATATCACTTTGCCAATTCCACAATACTGTCTTAGCGAAAGTCTTCTTGAGGGGAAAGCTGTAACTCTGTGAGATGATTTCACAGAACACAAAGAAGTTTCTCAGAAAGCTTCTTTCTCTTTCTTATCGGAGGATATTTCCTTTGGCCCTATAGTCTTCAAAGGGATCCGAAATATCTGTTCTCAGATTCCACAGAAATAAGGCTAGCAAAGAGATCCACGAAATACAGATGTAACTCTGTGAGATAAATTAACAAAACACAAAGCAGTTTCATTGAAAGCTTCTTTCCAGATTTCATCTGAGGATATTTCCTTTTTCACCATAGCCCTCTATGGGCTCCCAAATATCACTTTGCAAATTCCACACGATCTGTCTTAGCGAAAGGCTTCTTGAGGGGAAAGCTGTAACTCTGTGAGATGATTTCACAGAACNTTAGCGAAAGGCTTCTTGAGGGGAAAGCTGTAACTCTGTGAGATGATTTCACAGAACACAAAGAAGTTTCTCAGAATGCTTCTTTCTCTTTGTTATCGGAGGATATTTCCTTTGGCCCTATAGTCTTCAAAGGGATCCGAAATATCTGTTCTCAGATTCCACAGAAATAAGGCTAGCAAAGAGATACACGAAATACAGATGTAACTCGGTGAGATGAATTAACACAACACTAAGCAGTTTCACAGAAAGCTTCTTTCCAGATTTCATCTGAGGATATTTCATTTTTCACCATAGCCCTCTATGGGCTTCTAAATATCACCTTGCCAATTCCACAAGAACTGTCTTAGCGAAATGCTTCTTGAGGGGAAAGTTGTAACTCTGTGAGATGATTTCACAGAACACAAAAAAGTTTCTCAGAAAGCTTCTTTCTCTTTGTTATCGGAGGATATTTCCTTTGGCCCTGTAGTCTTCAAAGGGATCTGAAATATCTGTTCTCAGATTCCACAGAAATCAGGCTGGCAAAGAGATCCACGAAATACAGATGTAACTCTGCGAGATGAATTAACAGAACACTAAGCAGTTTCAAAGAAAGCTTCTTTCCAGATTTCAGCTGAGGATATTACGTTTTTCATCATAGCCCTCTATGGGCTTCCAAATATCACTTTGCCAATTCCACAAGAAGTGTCTTAGCGATAGGCTTCTTGAGGGGAAAGCTGTAACTCTGTTAGATGATGTCACAGAACACAAAGTAGTTTCTCAGCAAGCTTCTTTCTCTTTCTTATCGGAGGATATTTCCTTTGGCCCTATAGTCTTCAAAGGGATCCGAAATATCTGTTCTCAGATTCCACAGAAAATAGGCTAGCAAAGAGATCCACGAAATACAGATGTAACTCTGTGAGGTGAATTAACACAACACTAAGCAGTTTCTCAGAAACCTTCTTTCCAGATTTCATCTGAGGATATTTCTTTTTTCACCATAGCACTCTATGGGCTTCCAAATATCACTTTGCCAATTCCACAAGAACTGTCTTAACGAAAGGCTTCTTAAAGGGAAAGCAGTAACTCTGTGAGACGATTTCACAGAACACAAAGAAGTTTCTCAGAAAGCTTCTTTCTCTTTGTTATCGGAGAATATTTCCTTTGGCCCTATAGTCTTCAAAGGGATCCGAAATATCTGTTCTCAGATTCCAGAGAAATAAGGCTGCAAAGAGATCCACAAAATAAAGATGAAACTCTGTGAGATATATTAACAGAACACCAAGCAGTTTCACAGAAAGCTTCTTTCCATATTTCC
>NW_020265340.1:0-1937 GCF_003255815.1 Theropithecus gelada | reverse complement strand
ACAACATACCAGAATCTCTGGGACACATTTAAAGCAGTGTGTAGAGGAAAATTTATAGCACTAAATGCCCACAAGAGAAAGCAGGAAAGATCTAAAATTGACACTCTAACATCGCAATTAAAAGAACTAGAGAAGCAAGAGCAAACACATCCGAAAGCTAGCAGAAGGCAAGACATAACTAAGATCAGAGCAGAACTGAAGGAGATAGAAACATAAAAAACCCTCCAAAAAATCAATGAATCCGGGAGTTGGTTTTTTGAAAAGATCAACAAAATTGACAGACCGCTAGCAAGACTAATAAAGAAGAAAAGAGAGAAGAATCAAATTGATGCAATAAAAAATGATAAAGGGGATATCACCACTGACCCCACAGAAATACAAACTACCATCAGAGAATACTATAAACACCTCTATGCAAATAAACTGGAAAATCTAGAAGAAATGGATAATTTCCTGGACACTTACACTCTTCCAAGACTAAACCAGGAAGAAGTTGAATCCCTGAATAGACCAATAGCAGGCTCTGAAATTGAGGCAATAATTAATAGCCTACCAACCAAAAAAAGTCCAGGACCAGATGGATTCACAGCCGAATTCTACCAGAGTTGCAAGGAGGAGCTGGTACCATTCCTTCTGAAACTATTCCAATCAATAGAAAAAGAGGGAATCCTCCCTAACTCATTTTATGAGGCCAACATCATCCTGATACCAAAGCCTGGCAGAGACACAACAAAAAAAGAGAATTTTAGACCAATATCCCTGATGAACATCGATGCAAAAATCCTCAATAAAATACTGGCAAACCGGATTCAGCAACACATCAAAAAGCTTATCCACCATGATCAAGTGGGCTTCATCCCTGGGATGCAAGGCTGGTTCAACATTCTCAAATCAATAAACATAATCCAGCATATAAACAGAACCAAAGACAAGAACCACATGATTATCTCAATAGATGCAGAAAAGGCTTTTGACAAAATTCAACAGCCCTTCATGCTAAAAACGCTCAATAAATTCGGTATTGATGGAACGTACCTCAAAATAATAAGAGCTATTTATGACAAACCCACAGCCAATATCATACTGAATGGGCAAAAACTGGAAAAATTCCCTTTGAAAACTGGCACAAGACAGGGATGCCCTCTCTCACCACTCCTATTCAACATAGTGTTGGAAGTTCTGGCTAGGGCAATCAGGCAAGAGAAAGAAATCAGGGGTATTCAGTTAGGAAAAGAAGAAGTCAAATTGTCCCTCTTTGCAGATGACATGATTGTATATTTAGAAAACCCCATTGTCTCAGCCCAATATCTCCTTAAGCTGATAAGCAACTTCAGCAAAGTCTCAGGATACAAAATTAATGTGCAAAAATCACAAGCATTCTTATACACCAATAACAGACAAACACAGAGCCAAATCATGAATGAACTTCCATTCACAATTGCTTCAAAGAGAATAAAGTACCTAGGAATCCAACTTACAAGGGATGTAAAGGACCTCTTCAAGGAGAACTACAAACCACTGCTCAGTGAAATAAAAGAGGACACAAACAAATGGAAGAACATACCATGCTCATGGATAGGAAGAATCAATATCGTGAAAATGGCCATACTGCCCAAGGTTATTTATAGATTCAATGCCATCCCCATAAAGCTACCAATGACTTTCTTCACAGAATTG
Source organism: Theropithecus gelada (assembly GCF_003255815.1). Lineage (NCBI taxonomy): Eukaryota > Metazoa > Chordata > Mammalia > Primates > Cercopithecidae > Theropithecus > Theropithecus gelada. Next base: position 260 of record NW_020265340.1, on the reverse strand, counting down.
GAAAAAACTGCTTTAAAGTTCATATGGAACCAAAAAAGAGCCCGCATCTCCAAGACAATCCTAAGTCAAAAGAACAAAGCTGGAGGCATCACGCTACCTGACTTCAAACTATACTACAAGGCTACAGTAACCAAAACAGCATGGTACTGGTACCAAAACAGAGATATAGACCAATGGAACAGAACAGAGTCCTCAGAAATAATACCACACATCTACAGCCATCTGATCTTTGACAAACCTGAGAAAAACAAGAAATGGGG
>NW_020265339.1:0-8207 GCF_003255815.1 Theropithecus gelada | reverse complement strand
ATGGTCTCGATCTCCTGACCTCGTGATCCGCCCGTCTCGGCCTCCCAAAGTGCTGGGATTACAGGCTTGAGCCACCGCGCCCGGCCCTGAGATATGTATTTAAAACTACCCTCCTTTAATGTATGACACAAAATAGATACTAACACAAAAAATGGTAAGAATGATCAGTGTTTATGTGCATTACCCTTTTTTTTTTTTTTTGAGACAGAGACAGAGTCTCACTCTGCTGCCCAGGCTGAAGTGCAGTGGTGCGATCTCGGCTTACTGCAGCCTCTGCTTCCTGGGTTCAAGTGATTCCTGTGCCTCAGCATCCTGAGTAGCTGGAATTACAGGTGTAATTTTACACCTGGCTAATTTTTGTACTTTTTTTTTTTTTTTTTTTGAGACGGAGTCTTGCTCTGTCACCCAGGCTGGAGTGCAGTGGCCGGATCTCGGCTCACTGCAAGCTCCGCCTCCCGGGTTCCCGCCATTCTCCTGCCTCAGCCTCCCGAGTAGCTGGGACTACAGGCACCCGCCACCTCGCCCGGCTAGTTTTTTGTAATTTTTAGTAGAGATGGGGTTTCACCGTGTTAGCCAGGATGGTCTCGATNGGTTTCACCGTGTTAGCCAGGATGGTCTCGATCTCCTGACCTCGTGATCCGCCCGTCCCAGCCTCCCAAAGTGCTGGGATTACAGGCGTGAGCCACCGCGCCCGGCCTACATTTTCTTTAGGTGTTTTGTGTTTGTATTTAGTCCGTGAATATTCATTGTCTAGGAATTTATGCGTTTCTTCCAGGTTTTTCAGTTTATTGGCATCTAGTGGTTCTTAGTAGTCTCTAATGAGCCTGTGAATTTCTGTGGTATCAATTGTAATGTTTCATTTTTATCTGTGATTTTATTTATTTGGGTCCTCTTTTTTTTTTTTCTTAGTCTGGTTAAAAGTTTGTCAATTCTGTTCTTTTCTAGAATTATATCTCTTTTTATTTAAAAAGTTTTTGTTTTTATTTTTATGCTCAGCAGAATCAGATTTTATCTTTAAAACAACTGATTTTGTTTCATTGATCTTTTATATGTATATATATTTTTTACTCTCAATCTCATTTATTTCTGCTTTTTTTTTTGTATTTTTTTGAGACAGGGTCTTACTCTGTCTCCCAGGCTGGAGGGCATTGAGTGGTATGACCGTAGCTCACTGCAGTCTCGGCCTCTTGGGCTCAAGTGATCCTCCCATTTCAGACTCCCCAGTAGCTGGGGCTATAGGCACATGCCACTACACCCAGCTAATTTTTAAATTTTTTGTAGAGATAAGGTTTAGCTGTGTTGCCTAGGTTGGTCTTGAACTCCTGGCTCCTACGATTCTCCTCCATGGCCTCCTAAAGTGTGGCTATTATAGGAATAAGCCATTGTGCCCAGCCTGTTTCCAGAAATTCTCAAATTTCCTTGTTAACTTCTATATCGACCCAATGGTCGTTCAGGAGCTATTCCATGAATATTTATTGAGAGCCCAACTCTATGTCAGGTCATAGTGCTGGGAATACGCAGTGAGAAAAATGAAGTTCCCGTCCTCATAAGCTTATATTTTAATATAAGAGCCCATCAAGGGAGTATGTGTCTGTTGGGTAGCGGGAAGTGTGGTGCAGAAAGGGATGGGGTAAAGGCCTAGGTGCTGCAGGTACGGCACAGGGCATGTGTGGTGGGGAGGGAGAGCATCTCCAGTCTGTCACATCTGATGGACCCTCCAAGGGACAGAGACAGCAGTCCTGGTGGATGCCTGGGGAGGCTCATTCCAGGCACTGGGGACACGAGTGCAATTATGTTTGAGTAGTGGGACCCGGCTCTGATCAGGTCCTGGGCTTGTTTCTTCAACTTGCTGTTTCCTGTTGAAGTCAAAAGATGGCCTCTTTCTTATTTTGTGTCCTGTACTATATTGGATAAATAAAGTGATGGGCACTTTGTTAGGTGATCAACAGATATTTTTTGGTTGATGAACTCTTCTGTCTTCTATTTTCTTAGGTTGCCTGGTGTTGGGTGGTACTAGGTGTATCAGATGGTTTTCAGTCCCCTTCCCACATTCTCCAGTGACACAGACCTGGTCTGTGAACCCCGGGAGACCCTCAGGGTGTGCCAGTTTGACAGTGCCAGGTGCCATGCATGCCCTGTCCTTCACTCTGCCCTGCAGCTTCAGTGTCCTTTTACTCCTTTATTGGGCCTTGCGCCCTCCCTCTTTGGGGCTTTGCAGATGTGGCTCCCTCCATGTCCCCAGGTCCAGAGTCAAGTCCTTCTGCAGTGGTGCTGGCCCTGACCCCTGGCCTGGGCGGGTCCCCTTGTCACACGTGCTCACTGGGCAGTAGGGTCTGGCCCTCCCAGCAGCATTTCCCCTCGTTTATAATTGTGTACTCACTATGTGATCCTCAGATCCCGACTGTCATCCTCAGTGGGTCATAAACCCCACGAAGGCAGAGGCCCTGACTGTTTCTCATCCCTTCTCCTCTCCTGCATCTCTGACATCTAGCTCTGTGATCAGCCGATTTCATCTGTAAAGGACCTGACTGTAAACATATTAGGCTTTGCAGACCATATGGTCTGTGTTGCAGCTGCTCAACCCTGCCCTTGCAGCACAGAAGTGGCTGCAGACACTCATAAATGAGTGCGGCTGTGTTCCAAAAAATGTATTTACGGACATTGAAATTTAAATTTCATGTCATTTCCACATCATGGAATATTCTGCTTTTGATTTTTTTCCAACCTTATGAAGTATAGAAACCATTTCTCACATGCAGGCCATACAGACAGGTGGTGGGCTGTATTCAGCCCACAGACTGTGGTTTGCTGACCCCTCATGTAGGGCGGGGCATGGCATATAGCATGTGTTTAGTGTTTGTTGAGTGAGTGAATGACACCTTAGACACTGGCAGGAGGTGGTGAGTTTGTGGGATGCTGTCTTTCTTTCATTAACCCCATAATCTCTCTCCTTCATTAGATTCCCTGCAGTCTGGCCAGGCATGGTGGCTCACATCCAGCACTTTGGGAGGCTGAGGTGGGTGGATTACCTGAGGCCAGGAGTTCGAGACCAGCCTGGCCAATGTGGTGAAACCCCATCTCTACTAAAAATACAAAAATTAGCCAGGTGTGGTGGCAGGCGCCTATAATCCCAGCTACTCCAGAGGCTGAGGCAGGAGAATCACTTGAACCCAGGAGGTGGAGGTTGCAGTGAACTTAGGTTGCACCTTTGCATTCCAGCCTGGGTGACAGAGTGAGACTCCATCTAAAAAAAAAACAGAACTGAAGAAAAAATTCCCTGTAATCTGATAACATTAAGGAAGAAGGCCAACAGGTTTGTGTTATTGAGATGTAACTCACATACCATAGAGTTTGTCTATCTGAAGAGGACAGTTCAGTGGTTTTTACCATATTCTCAGCGTGTGACCATCAGCACTGTCAATTTTAGAACCTTTTCATCACCCCCAAAAGAAACTCCATTAACAGTCACTCCCATGCCCTGCTTCCCCGCCCCCAGTTTTTCTCCCTGCCTTAGCCAACCATTAATGTCCCTTTTGTCTCCATGATTTACCTACCCTGGACATTCATACGAATAGAATTATACAATATGTGATCTTCTGTGACTGACTTCTTCCACTTAGTGTAAGGTTTTCAGGGCTCATCTGTGTTGTAGCATGTGTCAGAATTCCATTCCTTTTTAGGGCTCAGTAATATTCCAGCATACAGACAGACTACATTTTGTTTATCTGTACCCATTCGTCGTTGACTGACATTTGAGTTATTACCACCTTTTCTGGCTTACACCTAATGTGGCTGTGAAGTTCATGTACCACGCTTTTGTGTGGTCATGTGTTTTCATTTCTCTTGGGCAAATACCTGCGAGTGGAATTGCAGGTGGTCTTAGCTCAGGCTGCTGTATATAACGAAGTCCCACAGACCGGGTGGTTTAATAAACAATAGGCATTTATTTCTGCCAGTTCTGGAGGCTGGGGGGTCCCAGATCATGGTGCCAGTGTGGTCAGGTCCTGGTGAAGCCGTCTTCTGGGTTCTAAACTTATATCCTCGTGCTGTGGAAGCAGGGCAAGAGAGGTCACTGAGGTCCCTTTCATTAGGGCACGAGTCCCGTTCCTGAAGGCTCCATCTTCATGACCTAATCACCTCCCGAAGGCCCCACCTGCTGATACCATCACCTTGGGGCCCAGGATTTCAACATGGGAATATTTTGGGTACACAAATATTCAGTCTGTAGCACCGGGTCATACGGTAACTGTGTGTTGAACTGTTTAAAGACTTCCAGACTGTTTTCCAAAGCAGCTGTACCATTTTACATTCCCACTAGCAGTGTGTGAGAGCTCCAGTTTCTCTACATCCTTGCAGACAACTCTATTTTTATTTTTTTAACAAACCTTTTTACTGCCTGTCTTTTTGACTGGCTAACTACTTTTTTTTTTTTTTTTATTTTTTGAGACGGGGTTTCGCTGTTTTTGCCCAGGCTGGAGTGCAGTGGTGCGATCTCAGCTCACCGCAACCTCCGCCTCCCAGATTCAAGCGATTCTCCTGCCTCAGCCTCCCGAGTAGCTGGGATTACAGACATGTGCCACCACGCCTGGCTAATATTGTATTTTTAGTAGAGACAGGGTTTCTCTATGTTGGTCAGGCTGGTCTCGAACTCCCGACCTCAGGTGATCCGCCCTCCTCGGCCTCCCAAAGTGCTGGGATTACAGGCACGAGCTGCCGCGCCCGGCTATTGGCTAACTGCTCCTTAAGCGGACACATTTCTGATTGCAAGACAGTGGGCTGAACTTGATCATTTAGATAAAAGTTTCGCTCTTTTCTTTTGTAAAAGCAATGTGTGTTTATTGAACATTTTGGGAAAATAACTTGATACCTGCTAGTGATGTCCCTGTTGCATTTGATCACAGCCTGCCAACCCTTTAACAGGTCTCTCGAGACCAAGACTGCTGCTGCCCCTGTAAGCTGCATAGTGGATCAGGATGCAGTCCCTGGGGCTTCAGACTGGGGTTCACAAACAAGTTCTGCTGCTGCCCGGACACTTGACCTTAGCAAGCTGCGAATCCTCTCTGAGCCACAGTTTTCTCATTGGTAGAAGGGATGTTTTTGGGTTCCTACCATGTGACGACAGGCATCGTACTTGCCGTACTAGGTTCTGATGAGGATGAAACACGGCAATGCTTGTGAAGTGCTGAGCGAAATGCACTTCGTGAGCACTTAGAATAAACGGTACTAAAAACCGAGAAAGAGCCCTCCGTCCTGAGTCACGCAGCTCGGCAGGGTTCGTGATTGTTGTAAGGTAAAGAGAGGCCCTTGGAGGAGCAAGGGTCCCCGTAGGTCACCCTCGCACTGGATTCCCGTCATGTGGCCGGCATTTGCTTGGCTGTTTCTGCTGATGAGAACTGCCCCCCGCTGCTGCACAGCTCAGGTTTTCAGCCCTGCCTTCCTGGAGCCATCCTTTGGCCATGCCTCTGCCGCCAGAACCCGGGAGTGCACGCCTGCCCTGTGGTCCACATGACAACCTGGGAGTATTTGACAACAGAACCCCTCTGTCTCTTCTCCAGTTCCATCAGCTGTTTCTCAGATAACTTCATTTCTAGACCCCACCACCCCTGTGGCCGCCCTTGGACGCATTCTGGCTTGTTTGTTGTTTGTTGTTTCCTGGACTCAGCCTCAGCCCGAGGTGGCTCTGAGGGGTGGAGGGACATCCCCACTGGGGACAGACACAAACTGAGTGTCAGAAGAGTTGTAAGCCTTTCAGGGTGACAGATCTTCACCTTTACAAGCAGGATGGCTTTAGGAAAGGAAGTAGGCAAGCAGGATAGATAGCCTCATTCTAAATTATGGAAAACATAGAATTCCAGCTAAGGCCTGTCCAAATTTCCCCTCCTGTTTTCCAGGCTGTCTTGGGTGGCTACACAGACGGTTCCTCGTCATCCAGGTTTCCTGATGGGTGTTGCAAGGGCAGCCCATTCTGCTGGAAGGGCTTGCGATGGGAGGATTTCGAGTTTTCCTGCCGTCATTTCCTATCCTGATAGGGCAGAGTCATTGGTACATTTTTTGGACTCTGTTTTATAAGCTGCAGGAGGGAGATTGTGGCGAGTGGATCATTAATAAAAGCACTTCAGCGGACACAGAACAAGGGGAGGGGAGAGGGAACCGTTGGACTATTTGCCTGATTTTCGTATCCTAGGGCCTGTCTCTTCTGTTGGTGGGAGAAATCCAAGTGCATTTAGCAGTCCCTCTGCTGCTGCCCGTGGGGTAAAAACCTTGTCATTTTGTAAAGAGGGGCAGCCTGGAAACCCACAGTGGGCCCAGCTCTGCCCTGGGGCAGGCAGCAGGGAGGGAGCACACACATTCTGGGTATCTCCCACTTCCTCAGGCTGAGTTTTGGAAAGGCCATGCCTAATTCCTTTGTAATCGTGTTCCAGGCTGATTTACATAACTTTATTTTTCTGTGGTTAGTTACTCATTCAGAAATTCCCCTGTCCATCTGTTCTTCTGGGAATCTGAGATGGTGGGAACAGCACATCCCAGGAGAATTCTGGCCTGATTTTTAGGGAGTTGGAGCAGTTGTCCAATCCCCTGAGCAGATCCAGGTCCTGGACCCCTCCAGCGAGAGGAAGCACCTTGGGAGGCAGTGGCTGCTGGTCCTGGGACCTGCAGGACTCTTTGCCTGCCTGGCTGTCGCCCTAGGGCTGGGAGGTGAAGGGAATGGCCTGAAGGTGGAGAAGGCATGTGTGGTAAGAGGCAGTGCAGGGAGGCGGTTAGCGACCTGCGTCAGGTTCCCGTCCTGGGCCTGCCGCTCTCCAGTTATGTGACATGGAAGCTATTTAAGACCCTTTTCTCACCTGTGAAGTGGGGATTATAAAGGATCTAGTTTACAAGGTTATTCAAATGTGAAGTGAGTTGATATATGAAGCATCTAGAACCCCCCTGGCATATAGAAAATCCTCATCCTCATTTCCACCACTAACAGCTACATTATCACATTTACCTGATTCCCGCACCGCCCCCACCCCCCTGCCTTTTTTTTTTGGAAATGGAGTCTCGCTCTGTCACCCAGGCTGGAGTGCAGTGCCGTGATCACGGCTCATGCAACTTCTGTCTCCTGAGTTCAAGTGATTCTCTTGCCTTAGCCTCCCGAATAGCTGGGATTACAGGCACCCACCGTCATGCCCAGCTAATTTTTGTATTTTTGTAGAGATGGAATTTCATGATGTTGGCCAAGCTGGTCTCGAACCCCTGACCTCAGGTGATCCGACCACCTTGGCCTCCCAAGGTGTTGGGATTACAGGCATGAGCCACTGGGCCCGGCCAGCCCCCTCCCTGCTCTTTTTTTTTTAATGGAACAGGGATACTTGTTTTATATTTATTGACGAACATGGGGAAATTTTCCTCTTAGCTCAGCCCCACTGCACCTGTAGCCGTTGGGCTCCTTAGCACGCCCTCCCTGCAGCTGTGCCCAGGGGGTCTCTCCCACTCTCAGCCACGGTGTGAACTGGCCTTGTGCTGACTGCCAGGTAGCAGCAGCCTAATTTCTTTGCCTCAGTTTCATCATCTATGACCTGTGGAAAGCATTTACGCCTCCTTTTCTTCCCTCCGGCCCCTCCAGAGATGTGATATGGGTCAGATGACTTGCTAAGCCTGGCACGCAGCTTGCAAAGACAGGCAGGACTTCGGTGGACAGTGTGGGAGAGCTGTGGGCACAGGACCGAGATCACCGTGTCCACAGGGACCCTGGAGTGTGGATGGAGTAGGGTGACAATGGAGCTTAGCACCGCCTTTGGGACAGGGTCACAGATGCAGCCCCTTGCTGTACCCCCGACAGCGATGGTAGGGGGATGTTTAGAAAGCCCAGAAATGGATATTCTCCAAGCTGGTTCCCTGACCCCACACTGGACAAGGTGCTATGCTTTCTGCCCTCAGGATGCTTATAAAGTGGCCAAGGGTGGATAAGATATCAGGAGGAAAGTCTCAGCAGTGTGAATAACCAGCAGTTCCTGCTTTACCTTTTTTTTTTTTTTTTTTTTTTTTTTTTTTGAGACGGAGTCTGGTTCTGTGTCCCAGGCTGGAGTGCAGTGGCGTGAGCTCACTGCAAGCTCTGCCTCCCGGGTTCACGCCATTCTCCTGCCTCAGCCTCCCGAGTAGCTGGGACTACAGGCGCCTGCCATCACGCCCAGCTAATTTTTCTATTTTTTTTTTTTTTTTTGAGA
>NW_020265338.1:0-1937 GCF_003255815.1 Theropithecus gelada | reverse complement strand
TCACATCTGTTCCCTTGGTTACCTGCTCTGCACCCATTTCTCCCTTCGAAACCACACGTCCCACCGTTGTAACTCACGACTCCCTTCCCCCTTCCTTATTTGGGAAAGTATTCACAAATAGCCAACCGGGTCAGTATAGATCTTGAGGTCTGGCCCCAGCCCATGCCAGAGGTAGGGATTGCATTAGGAATAAAAACCCCTGCTTTCCTTTGTTCCGTGTGCTCTTGCGATTGTGATTGATGTGAGCAGCACGCTTCCGCAGAGGTAAAGTGCGTTGCTGAGAAAACTTTTGCTTAAGTGCTGGTTTCACTTTGCGTCACCGAGCATTTATCTCCAACAAAACCAAGCTGTGCTCTGACCACCTTGGGCAACTGTCATCAGGACATCCTGAGGCTGTGTCATGCACAAGCATCCCCAACCTTGGCAAAATAAACTTTCTAAATACTCTTTTCCCCAAATGCTCAGGGAGACTGATTTGAATAATCATAAAACTCCGAGGCTGCACTCCAGCCTGGGCGACAGAGCAAGACTCTGTTTCAGAAATAATAAAATAAAATGAAATGAAATAAAATAAAATAAAAATCATATCTCCGGTCTCCCGCACAGCCGACTCTGCGTGAATTACTCCTTCTCTACTGCTATTCCCTCCGTCTTGAGAAATCGGCTCTGTCTAGGTAGCGGGCAAGGTGAACCCACTGGGCAGTTACAGAATTGCCATTATATTGCTTGCAATTTTATATCTTATTATGCAAAATAGCTATAATCTTGTATACAAGGTTAAATGCGACTGTGCTCCTTGCATGGTCAGATCCCAGCGCAGGAAGGACGCACCCCCTATAAACCGCTAGGCCAAAACGGTCATTCTGGCCACATCCAGCCTCACGTGAGATCACAATCTCCTGTCACTCTGGGCCTGAGGGGGCGGGGCCGGAAGCCCCATACAATCAGGGGCTCTGGGGTGGGGACCTGTCAATCAGGCGCCCCACCGGAAAGGAGAGGGCGGCTTCCGGGATCCGGCTGGAGGGCGCTTTGTCTCGCCTTCGCCACCGTAGGCTCTTCCTGTGAGTCTCCGCTGCTACTTCTTGGCTCTGGGAGCCCCGGTGCCTCTGCAGCAGCCTCGGCCACCCTGTGACCTGCGGGTGTTGGGACATCCCTAGCTGACGCCGGGACACCCGGGAGGCCGAGGAACGGTGAGTGGACTGCGCCTGGCTTCCGGAAGTGGGGAAGAGGGCTGGGTGAAACCTGCTGGAACCAGCCATGGGCTGCGGAACCTGCGGACCGAGTCCGCGGCGCAGCCGGGCCTCAGTCACCTTCTGTGCAGGGCCGGGCGGGGCGGGCAGCGGGACCCCCGGGTCTTGTCTGTACCTGCGGGCGCCACTTCCGCCGGCCGGAGCCCTCTCCGGAACCCCGCGCCTCCCCGACCCAGGTAGTACGGTGACCACTGGAGGGTGATCCGGGAGGGCCCCGACTCGGTGAGCGGGGTTCCAGCGTGGGAGGAGCTGTGGTTCATGGAGCTTCCAGTCCCACCTTTCTCCCCCTAAAATTAACCTGAGGCTTTGTTAAAACGTTAAACGGCGTGTTTGAGCAAACGCGATTCATAAACGGGTACTGCAGTCATGGTTTGTGGTTTGGGGTCCACGGGAGGGGCGTAAATGAGAGTCTTTGATAAGGTGAATGAGGAAGCAAACCATACATATATACACACACATATATATACATATACACACACACACATATATATATATATATATTTTTTTTCTTCTTTTTTTTGAGACGGAGTCTCACCCTGTCGCCAGGCTGGAGTGCAATGATGCAGTCTCAGCTCACTGCAACCTCTGACTCCCGGGTTCAAGCGATTCTTCTGCCTCAGCCTCCCAAGTAGCTGGGCTAATAGGCGCCACCACCACGTCCAGCTAATTTTTGTATGTTTAGTAGAG
>NW_020265337.1:0-1937 GCF_003255815.1 Theropithecus gelada | reverse complement strand
TCATGGGGGAGGGGGGAAAGCAGTGATGTAAGGTAGAAGAAGTTGGGCCTAAGTTGAGCCTGGTAGGTTATGTGGGAATTTGCTACGCTGGTCTTGCAGATTTTCTGTGTATTTGAAATTACATCCAAAAAGTTTAAAATGGAGAATATGCAAAACAAAAAGCGATTTGTGGAAGTGAGTGGACTGTCACCTCATTGAGCCCTTCAGTTTTTGGCCATGAGCCAAGTCAGTCACACAGTGGTTTATGACCTGGGAATTAGAAATAGTGGCCAGATGACCAGGCTTTTTATCTAGTTAGGGAGAGAAGTGTGCACAAAGGCTGACCAAGACCAAGCAGTGCGATGAGCTGCTTGTGGGTGTGATGCTGCGGGTCTGGGTCCTGTCTCAGGTGGCAGCTTGGGGGGTTTAAGCCAGAAAGCCGCGTCCGATTCCCTTTCAGTGGGATTATTCTCGCAGCTTCAGAGAAAACTGCTCCAACCCGTCTTTTCTCACGCTGGCCATTTTTGGTGGTGGTGGTGGTTTTATTCTGCTAACACCATTCTCATTCACAGTTTAGGGCCTTTGAACGGGTTTTTCCCTGTGTCTCAAAGATTCTCTTCTTGACAGCCAGTATGGTTCATTCCTGTTGTTCTGATTTTGTGTTAAGAAGGTTCTTCCCTGGCTTCACAGTTTGGAGTTGCCGCTGCATCTGTCTCTGCTTTAATTCTCTACCCCATCTATCAAATGTTTCATCCCTTAAGAAGTGACCTGCGTGAGATGCCATGAGACTGTCTGCCTTATCACCACTGCAACCACAGCCCGCAGAGACTTACAGAGAAGGCATTCAGTGAATGTGTGGAATTAATGTAATGGGTTAATAGCCACAAAATGTGTTAATGGTTGTTTTAGTCCCTTTTCACGCTGCTGATAAAGACATACCCGAGACTGAGAAGAAAAAGATTTAGTTGGCCTTGCAGTTCCGCATGGTGGGGAGGCCTCAGAATCATGGTGAGAAGTGAAAGGCACTTCTTACATGTCAGCAGCAAGAGAAAATGAGGTAGAAGCAAAAGCGGAAACCCCTGATAAACCATCAGATCTCATGAGACTTATTCACTATCACAAGAATAGCACAGGAAAGATGGGCCCCAGTGATTCAATTACCTCTCCCTAGGTCCCTCCCACAACACATGGGAATCCTGGGACGTAAAATTCAAGTTGATATTTGGGTGGGGACACAGCCAAACCTTATCCATAGCCAACACAGTCCTGGCCCATGGCTGGTGTGGAGCTGAGCTGCGACCGTGGCTGTGTGAGTTGGGGTGCGAGGTGTGCGCACGCCTCTCAGTGGTACAGTGAAAGGATTTGGAGGCTCAAACGTGTGACCTACAAAGAATCTCCAAAGATCAAGGTCTTCACCCTAAAAAGAAAAATCTCAGCACAGTTTACAGTCAGTGTTTGCTTGTGGATATGGATTCTGCTGTAATAAAATGAATAATTAAAAGTCTGTGAATAAATTTTAATGTCTTTACTAGAATTGTAAACACTGATTTTCTTTCCTCACCCACCCATCTGTTGGTGAGTTTGAGAAGGTGGATGAACCGTGCTGCGGGGACAGAGAGGAGGGTGCATCTTGGCCTCTGGGACCTCAGCTGAGCACTGAGTGACTGAGCTCTCTCCGTTTCAGACGTCCACACGGAAGCTGTCCAGGCAGTTCTGGCCAAACACAAAGAGTGGAAGATGGCGGTGCCTATGCCTTCCAAACGCAGGTCCCTGGTCGTGCAGACCTCCATGGACGCCTACACACCTCCAGGTAAGGGACGTGCTCCCCGACGCTGCCTCCTGAACATGCTGGGCCCCTCAGAATTGACCACTGGCTCAGCATTCGTGTTTTTGCCTTCAAAATCATGGTGCAGAAATGTAGATTATGTGAACCAGAATTCCAAAAACAGTGTATGAGT
>NW_020265336.1:0-1940 GCF_003255815.1 Theropithecus gelada | reverse complement strand
TTTTTTTTTAGTTTCCATGAAGAAGTTGCAAGTTGACATTCTCTAATTTTTAACATACATATTAACAACATATTTTGCACTGAACATGTTATTCAGCTCCAAGTCATCTCATAGACCATCTTACATGACTATTTTTTTAGTGCAAATCACAATTTCATTATTTTGGTGGCACCCATGTTGCTTTGATTCACACTGTTTCCTTAGAGCTAGTCAGCAAATAATCAAATGACCTTCCAGTGACTGCCCAAAATATAGAACGCTTCAAAAATTTGTGCTGCTTCCTTACGCAGAAGCCATGCTAATTTTCTCTGTATTGTTCCCATTTTAGGATATGTGCTGCTGAAGCAAGCACAAAGCCCTACTTTTACACATGATTAGTGATGAGTCATGGACAGGGCTTGGCTCTGTTAAGTCCAACTAACCTACTTGAGACTCTGAGAAATCTCTTCAATGGCTTCCTGTGAGGTAGAATTTGAAAATATTTTAAAATCTTGAGCTACAGATGAAAGTAGCTTGGACGATTTTCATTATCGTGTAAAACAGATCACTCAAGGGGCCAACCACAACTGGGAGCCACTGCTCAGGGAAGATTCATATGGAACTTCCTACTGCCTAAGGTTCTCTACAGGATATACAGGTGCCTCACAGTACAGATCTGGTAGCAAAGAAGAAGAAACAAACACTGATCTCTTTCTGCCATATTATTTGAACCCCTCTGACCCTTTAGAACAAGCCCAATTAATATCTGCCAGAGAAAAGACCAACAACGGCCTCAAAGGATCTCGTACCAAGAAGGTCTCAGCTAACTCTTGGCTAAGACGCAGGTTCCACATTAGGTTCTGAATATGGGGGGAAGGGTCAATTTGCTCACTTTGTCTGCGGATAAAGGCAGGATGCTCAGCGGCCAGAGCAGGGTGCTGGTGCTTTGGGAACAATGGCTGAGCAAATAAGCATAGGTATGGGAACATACAAACGTTGTAACTTCAAAGTCACTGTATGACTTGCCATGAAGACTTGAGGACTCTGAATCAGTAAGGGCATCTTTGTGTCAAAGATCAACCATTACCAGGCAGCAGGACCATTTGAGTGGCAACAATGCAGCAACAGGAGCAAGTGAAACATCAGAATGACTGGAATGTCCTTTTTTTCCCTCCTCCTTCTGACTTGATAAAAGGGACTGTCTTCCTTGGATTTAGTGAACCCCTTCAGTTATTGAAAAATTCAAGGAGTATGTAGGAGATAATACCCAGAAGACAGTCCAAGGCTTTCTGTTAAACTGGACATTTCAAGACCCAAATAACTAATCAGAAAAATCAAAGATATGACACTATTCTTTAATCCCATGCATAGGTGTTATACTTGGATGAAATGAACAATGTTGGGATTCTAAGTATCAAGGTCTAAAAGTCCTGAGATAAAGAATCCTGCACCCATTGGTACCTCTAACTTGTCTTGCTTTTTGTCTGATTTCTGGCTGATGAAGGGGACTAACTGACTGCCACTCTAAAACTACCTGAACCACACTATGACATGTCACCTCATATGTAAGATGCAATTGTTATAATTACTTTAATCCTCAATTTAGCATTAACTAGCCTTTTAATGTAAACACTTACACATTATGATGACTAGAAACCGCATACTCTCTGGCCGTCTGTCCAGATAGATCTTTGGAAGATATGTCAATATTTTGCTCAAGTAGAAGGCTGACTATACTTGCTGATCCACAATGTACAGCAAGTATGAGAGCATTTCTAAAATGACAGAGATAATTTCTCCCTTAGGAACTGTAATAAACTTATTTTAAAAGCTAATTTAATATACTTTATCAATTTAACATCTTGCCTGTCCATGCAGAATTAAACATTTACATGCACTAAAACACATAAGCGTCTTGGGTGCTTAAGTGTTCATCTTTGTAAAATACCAACAAGGTTTAA
>NW_020265335.1:0-1940 GCF_003255815.1 Theropithecus gelada | reverse complement strand
TTGACACATTCCTGCATAGAGATGATTAGATCTGGGGGCTGAATCTCGATCTGACATGCATGTAGGTAAATTATTCACGTGAATGACTGGGTCCTCCACGTTCAGGGTCAGGAGGCGCGAGGTGGGTTTGGAGACAGCTGCCTCGCCTCAGGAAGTTTCTCTCAGAGCCTGTTTCTTTCTCTAGCAAAGTAAATGATGCCTACCTCACGGGGCTTGACACACGCTCAGTACTCAGATGCTGTCTGGTCTTTATTGCAGTTAGTATTTGGGGAACAGCGTGGCTGGTAAGATAATGCGTTATCTTTACAATTTATAGAATGTCACACAAGGCAAGCGTGAAACCGGGACTCTACCCTAATCTGAAGATGCTGGTGCTTACTCTTCTCCTGAAGCATTTTGTTGTCATTCTGGCGTGTGTCAGCCAAGTCATATGACCGCACCGCATGCGTGATGCCAGCTCAGTTACCTTGGAACGGGGAGCCTGAGGCTGGCAGGGAGCAACCCTCCTGCCTCCAGCCTTCGGCGGTTTCTCTCTCTCCTTCCCTCTGTACCTCCCTATCCCCCACTCCTCCTTACCACTCCTGCTCCCCTCCCTACCCCCCTCCCTACCCCCCTCACTTACTCTACAACAGACACCCAGACTTTGACAAATCCTAGCTGGGCCTATTTATCACTCGGCTGGAAACCAGAGGGAAAGGGGCCCAGTTACTACAAAAATAGAAAATTGAAATAGAATGTGAGCTACTTTTGCATATTTTTTATTTTAATCTGAATATATTCAGATTTTTTATTTAATCTGAATGTTGCAGAGTCATGTTTAATAAAAATGTTCACGTTTACCCACAGCCAAGTCTTGATTTAATAACAGGTACTGCAGGTCTCTGGGTGGGCCTGAGCCTCTGTTTTAGAAGCAGCTGCACCATCTGAGGGGCAGGTCCGTATGGGCTGACAGGCGGCGTGGTCCTTGGAGCACAGGGTGGACCTGACTCAGTCCTGGCAGTGGGGGGCCTTGCAGTTCTAGAATGTAGTGATGCAACCTGTGGCATAAATAAAAAGCCTCATGTGCCCCCATGAGAAGCTGGGGCTTCCCCTCAGTACTGTGGTGTGCTGTGTTTGTGATCGTGCAGATGTAAAAGGGTGAGGGAGATGTCTAAAAACTAGGCTCCCAAAGACAGCCCTTCATGTCTGGTGCTTTCATGTGTGTATGTACACCTGTTTGACGAGTGTACACCTTCACGCGTGCACCTGTTTCACGCATGTACACCTATTTGTGCATGCGCCTGTTTCGCACTTGTGCCGGTTTCGCGTGTGTATGTGCCTGGGCATTCACCTTGTATTGCGTCATACGTTGTATTTTACAGATTGGTTTTTTCCAGTTTGTATCGTGAGCTTGTAACGATTTTGTGAAGAAAAGAGGGGATCCTGGCAGCCCTTGGCTCTGAGAAACGTGATGTCACGGGAACACATGAGACAGCCCGGGTGAGGCCGGCAGAGGTCATCGTGGCCTGGGAGTCCATGCACATCCACTGTCTGTCGCTGTGTGACAAGTGACCCCGAAACCTAGGGGCTTAAGGCAAAGTACACGTACGACTGTACAGCTTCTTCAGGTTGCAAATTCAGGGCAGCCTTACTTAGCGGCTCTGGCCCAGTCCCCCGGGTCACCGTGAAGATGTTGTCCAGGGCTGCAGCCATCTGTAGGCTCAGCTGGGCTGGAGGTTCTGCTCCAGGATGCTGTGCTGACGTATCTGCGGGCAGAGGGCTGGTCCTCCACACCTGGCCACTCCCTGGGGCTGCCAAGTGCATTCCTGCCCAGGGCCGCTCGTTTCCCCAGAGACGTAGCAGTGCTGGTCTTATGCCTAGAGTCAAGGTGGCTGGGTCAGGAGCAAAGACTTCTTTCCCCTACTCAGTGGCTACTCCTGCAGGGCTGGGCGACAGTGGAG
>NW_020265334.1:0-1940 GCF_003255815.1 Theropithecus gelada | reverse complement strand
CTCAGGCCTCAGGCCTGACACTTCCCTGCCTTGTGTCTTTTGCTAAATATGATCTTTCTATATTAATAAAAGATGATTTGGAGTTGTGGTCTCTAAAAAAAGTTTAATATAAAAGAGAAATAAAAGGAAATTTAGCAAAGGAATATATCGATGAATATTTAAATACTTAGATGACATTACTACCAGATATAATGAGATCATCAGATATTTCATTTACTTATGATTAATGTTTGTATTTATTTTTTATTTATTTTATTTTATTTACGTATTTATTTTTAGTATACTTTAAGTTCTAGGGTACATGTGCACAGCGTGCAGGTTTGTTACATATGTACACATGTGCCCTGTTGGTTTGCTGCACCCATTAACTCCTCATTTACATTAGGTATTTCTCCTAATGCTATCCCTCTCCACCCCCTCCACCCCATGACAGGCCGCGGTGTGTGATGTTCCCTGCCCTGTGTCCAAGTGTTGTCATTGTTTAATTCCCACCTGTGAGTGAGAACATGCAGTGTTTGGTTTTCTGACCTTGTGATAGTTTAAACAAACTAGCAAGATCAGAAGTCACTTTATAAGACAAATAATGAAAAATAAAGTATTACTGACATTGGTAACAGAATAAAAGTTAGAGTTAGACAAAGTGTTAACAAATAAGCTTATTTATTTATAAGAGAAGGGAAAATATTAAAAAGGATTAAATGTCTTGTCAACGTGAAGAAAAACTGTATTATATATACTTCATTCGTTAACTTATTATTATGTTTCCTTGTATAATTTTCACTCGGTTTTGTCAGTTTTACTACTTGCTTCATTATTTCAAAAACTACATCTTCATAGACCATTTCAGCTTTTGCTGTGTGGGCAGAATTATAAAACCCAGTTTCAAAATTTCAACTGAACGTTGTCAGGATTTTTCTTTGGGCTTTTTATTAAAAAAAAAAAAAAACCCAAGTAATCGTGTGTGTGTGTATTTTAGCATTATCATGAATATAATAACAATAAAATCAAACAGAAGCAAATGGATAAGCAATATGTTGGACTAGCATCTCAAGTATGAAAATGGCATTGCCAACAGTGATATGATTTTAAAACTTGAATTGTTACAGTGAATATGTCTTAATATAGGCTACAGTCATTTTAAATAAAAAATTACCTCATGTCTATTTTCAGTATTACTTAAAGGTGTTCATGTAGTGGCAAAGATTTTTTTTTTTTTTTTTTTGCCTAGAGGCAGATATTTTTCCACATGGCTATTTGTGGTACGAAAATGTATTTAAATGCATGTACACATATAAAAGCTGCCACTGTGGCTGTAAACTATTAAAAGTTACAAAGATTAAAAAAATAAAAAATATTTGTTTTTCTATGAAGTGTCTTTATTCAAGTCCAAATTTAGAGGTTTAAAATGCTTGAAATGAATAAAACTGAGTGTTTCACATATTTCAGTTGGAATGACCTTTGTCCTAGTTTTATTAGTGAAGTAGCAGACTGCATTTTTTTTGCACTCATACACCTTCAAAAGGTGGACAGAAAAATTTGATAAAACTTCTAGGACATTATGCGATGAAACACATTAAACACTAAAGGAGAAATACAACCTCACTGTTTATAAAAGACATATGAGAAGGAACCCTGCATACATATATCTATCAGTTTTGGATTCTCAAAAAATATTTGCCTTAAAATGGGCTTCATTAGAATATGTGTTCTCCCACAAAGCCAAGGAAAGTACGTTAGACACAGGATCTGGAAGTCTACATGTGTGATGTAACTTCATTGAATGCATTTCACAAATAAGGCAGAAATGTATCCGTGTGACCCAAAATATTCTCTAAACTTTCTCAAAGCAATGCGGTCACATCTGTTTTCTTTTACCATGACTAGTGTTCATTCCATGCGTTTGAACATTACCTCACGCATTTGTAGCCTCCTATCTCTGT
>NW_020265333.1:0-1941 GCF_003255815.1 Theropithecus gelada | reverse complement strand
AAAAGTTCTACTACAAGAGTAGAAAGCGTTGGTGAGTAAAGTGAAAGATTTGTCTCTAAAGAAATACATGGTTTTAAATTTAGGACTTGGCTTATTAAATACTATCAGAAATAAAATATCACATTAATATTTTTAGAACCATCCCACTACAAATAACCATTTGATTTCATGGTGATTATTAGATAAATAGTTTGTGAAAAATAAGCACATAAGTTAGACTATTGTAATGAAAATAGTTAATTTCAAATATATCCTTTTCTATGCATGGCACTTAGCAGATTGATAAAAATAAGAGTAGGCAAACATTTAGAAACAATCAAGTTACAAGGGTATTTAACTAACCAAACAAATTAATCAGTCAAATTAGGACATCTGGTCACCTTTGCTTAGAAACAATTTTGTGGAGTTAATACCATCCCAATTTTAAAGCACTTATTTAAACTGCAAGTCCATTTACTGTCAAAATAATTCCTTTTGTCCTAGCTGTGGTGCTGGATAAGTGTTTTCTTTGCCCTCTGTACTGCTGTGTTTACAGAGAATATGTTGACATATCAAGCTTCAATGCACCAAAGGNAGTTCCATAGGCAGGTGGCAAAAATTTGACTCTTGCAGCAAAACATGGACTAAACCTGTTCCATACATCGACGAGAACCTACATCAAGACTTATAGGTCAAATTTAAGAGAGAGAACCATAGGGAGGAAAGAGGGAAAAGCAGGCTGAGAGAGAGAGAGAGACAGCGCAAGAGTATGCAAAAGAGAGAGAAGTCCAAAATAACAAAAAAATATAAAATTAGAAGATAAATCTAAGAAATATAACCAATATAATCTATAATTAAAATATAAATTCACAACAGAAAAAAAATGTTACTTAACAACATGAAAGATACTAAGAATATTGAAGATATATGCAGGAATAAAATTGAGATCTTTATTTTAAAATATATAGTCAAAAATTATGAAACAAAAATATATACAGCTATTATGAGTCAGTTCTAAGTATTTTAAAAATTTTACAAGTTAGAAATCTTGGATAAGATCTAAATAATACTTACTATTAAAGATTTGAAACATCAAGTACACACAAACAAATTAGTGCATTCCAACATAATTCCAAGGATTTTATGGCAATTTAAGCAAAGAGAAAAGCTGCTTCTACCTATCATGTGTAAGATAATTATGAATCTTCTTTAACAATAATAAGTAGAAAACCAACAAATTTTTAAAAGCATATAAGAACTCATGTCACAAAAAAACCCAATGAACTAAAGCACAATTTAATAAATACTTCTTGTCCACAAAGAGGCTCATAGTTGCTTTTATCCTTGTAGAGCAATAGATGCAAAAAGAAAAGACCTGGGTAAGAAAACAGAAAATGAGAATTCTTTTTATGATTCTTTTAAAGGCACAATTATGACTAGCATAAGAACGTGCACTCTCTACAGGCATAGATTTAAAGGCAGGAGATGTTCACAGACAGATTGTAGGCAAAGCAAAACACCTGGAGATACTCCCCTGTGTAGTATAGATGTATCAGGCCTGCAGAACAGTTAGGGCAAGGTTGGGAAACTGAGATGAACACTATAAGCACTTCAGGCTTTAACTGTGTCCAAGGTAGCCACCCTCTACAGTTGGGGAAATAGTGGATAAGTCTGTGCTCAATACACACAGGAGAGCTGATGGAGTCTCTGGCTCACTAATGACTGTGAAAAAGTCTGTCCTAGTCTTACAGTGAGTATTAAACACTGGATATCTGCAATGGATATCTGCAACTGGATGAGGTGCAAGAAAGTTGGGAGAGATCTCTCCTGGGTTGCAGTTGCTTCAGGCTAGCTGAAGGCTAAAAGCCAAAAGAGCTAATTGAAATACAACTTATTGAAAAATAGAAGCTTCTGATCCTGAATATTAAAAAAGCCTCAAGTATGCAATTAATTGAACCCCCT
>NW_020265332.1:0-1940 GCF_003255815.1 Theropithecus gelada | reverse complement strand
GATATTGTTATTTATATCCTGGAAGGGAGAGGGTGATATTACACTCCGTATAGCAGGAGGCGTACACCCAGCCTGGGATATTGTTCCTAATATCCATGGAGGGGAGAGGCTGATATTACTCCCAGTATGGCAGGGGGTGTACATCCACCCTGGGACATTCTTCTTAATATTCCAAAGCCGAGAGGTTGATATTACTCTCAGTATCGCAGACACAGTACAACCCCGTGTGATACTCTTCCTGATATCCAGAAGGGGAGAAGATGGTATTAATCTCTATATGGCAGGAGGTGAACACAAACTCTGTGGTATCTGTGAGGCAGCCCCGCGATCTGGCTCCCCACAGCCACGACCCCCATCCCCAGGACGTCGGGAGACATATCACAGGGGCATAAGGCACCCCCTGTGATCTGGCCTATAAGCCATCCCCCCCCCACGCACCATGGCTGTCAGGAGTCACATCACTGGGGCTGAGGCACGCCCCCCGATCTGGCTCCCAAAAGCCAACACCCCTCGCCCCCTGGCTATTGGGAGCCACATCGCCAGGGGGTGAGGCATGCCTCCCGAACTGGCTGCCAACAGCCACCACCTCCTCCCTTCCTGGCCTTTGAGAGCCACATTGCCGGGGAGTGAGGCACCCCACGCTATCTGCCTCCCAACAGCCACACCCCTCGCCCCCTGGCTATTGGGAGCCATGGTGGACTCACAGCCTGTTTCTGATATTGTGAGTAATATCATCTGCCCTTCTGGAAATTATGAAGTCTTTCACAGACGGGTGTACGACCCGGTGTGTACAGCCTTAGAGGGTGTAGACACGTCTGTATTGGGAGTCATATCATTCTCTTACTCCCTGAATATTAAGAACGGTATCCCAGGAGAGTTTCTACTCTCTGTGATATTGGGTGTCATATCCTTCTCTCACAAGTGGAAATTCCAAGCAATATCCCTGGGGGCGTATACACCTTCTGTGATATTGAAAGTAATATCATCCTCTCCCTGGTGGATATCAGGAACAAGTCTATTAATTATTAATATTAAGAAATAAAATAAACATTAATAGTAATTATCAATATTAATGATCACAGTAAAGAGAGTAAAAAGTTATACTGGTTTAAAATGTTAATAATTTGTAATAATTCATAGTAATATCACTATTAATAATAAAATAATGATATCAGCAATTATGGTTTCTTAAATTAATATAAAGTGATGCTGGTAATGAAATCATTAGTTTTAGGAACTAATAAAATTGTTAAATGATATTAATATTAAGAATTAATTTTAAGTGTGCATAATCATGTAATTAAAATAATTATCTATAATTAATAACGGCATGCAATTAATTATTGGTATCATGGACAATTATGAAAGTTGATCATTGATGTTTAACAATCATATTATTACTGCTAATACCACAGGGAGTGTACACCTACCTGTGATATTGTTCCCAATATCCAGGGACGGAGAGCATGATTTTAGTTTTAATATCGCAGTAGGTGCACACTCACCCTATGACTGTGATCCTAATATCCAGCGGGGTAGAGTATGATATGACTCCCAACATAGCAGTGAATGGACAGCCACTCGGTAACATTGCTACGAATATTCCTGGAAGAAGCCTGTGCTCTTACTCCCAATATCGCAGGGAGTGTACAGCTCTTTTGTGACATTGTTCCTAGTACCTGGAGGGGGAGAGGATGACAATAATTCGAAGGCTGTGTTCACCCGCCCTGTGATATTGTTATTAATATTCTGGAAGGGAGAGGGTGATATTACTCTCTGTCCAGCAGGAGGGGTACACAGAGCCTGGGATATTGTTCCTAATATCCATGGAGGGGAGAGGCTGATCTTACTCCTAAAATGGTAGAGGGTGTATATCCACTCTGGTACATTCTTGTTAATATTCCATTGACCAGAGGTTGATATTACTCCCAGTATAGCAG
>NW_020265331.1:0-1940 GCF_003255815.1 Theropithecus gelada | reverse complement strand
AGTAAGGAAAGGATCCAGTTTCAGCTTTCTACTTATGGCTAGCCAATTAGAATATATTTTTAAATGCCACAAAGCTTCAGTGATCTGTAAAGACGAGGTTTTTAATGTTACAATTGAGCTTATTTAGCTGTATTTTATAGTCTCAGTTTACTACCCAAGCCAATAAAAAATAATTCTGAAGTCGTTATCATCAAAGGCCCACATTTCTTGAGTGCCCGTTATGAAAAGTAAAATGTGATTTATACATTTGATTCTAACAATTTGTGGCACTTTTTATCTTAAAGATTATTACCTGAAAAAATGACATGGTGGAAGTGAGAGGAAAATGACTACTGAAGAAAATGGTTACTTGGAATTTCTACTTTCTACACGGTTTTTTGTATTTATCTGTCACTTGGTAGGAACATGCTAGTCCATAAGATCCTTTTGGTCACTAAGGTGATCTCATTTTAGCAGGTGTTGGGAAGTCTTGAAGAAGCTCATGTTGTTCAACAATATATTGGCCCAACTGGCTCCAGTTTTCAAACAGAATGACAGACACTTAACCTTTCCTTTCTTAATAATTTGAAATCTTCCATCTTATCTTTTATGAGAATGAGATAAGGACAGTTGGCTCTTAGTTTTCTAGGTGCATGAACAATTTAGCTATAATTTCCAGAGATTGCTTGTTTTTATATTTTCTAGGAATTAGGAAACATATCCTCAGTTGTGTAAATGTTTTAAAAGTGTCCATTTTTTGTAACTAGGGCTTTGGCACTGTTCTGTGGGATAGTAGTAGATAGTATGTGTTTTGTACATAATAGTTGACGAGAACATTTTATAGATTAAACTATTTTTGAGATAGCAGTGATCAGCAAGTCTTAGTAGTCCCACATTAACAATGAGAAAAATAAAGACCAAGTGGTTATATTATTTGCTTTAAAGACATACAGGTCCCATGTGACAGGATAGATATTGAGTTTGGTCTTCCAGTGCCACATCTGCTTCCTTTTCCTTTATGCATAAGGTTTCTTCTGGTTAAGTTGAATTGTATGAAATTCTCAATATGTGAATATTTGACCTACAATAAAACAAAATTCATATGCTACAACCTAACAAAAACAAAACAAAACAAAAAACCTGCTAATTAGGAGAAGTACATTTTACATATAGTTAAAACTGAACAATTTTTTTAAAAGTTCATTACTATTAGTAAGTTTGGGGGTGGGGGAAACGACATAGTCATTAATGTGTGAAAATGAAAGGCCAGAGCAAACAAGTTTACTTTTGGAGTACTCTAGGCTCTCTTAAATCAGGAGTGTGGGCTCAGCAGCCAGAGTGTGTGGTTTAAAATCCTGTGAAGAAACTCATTAGTAGCTTGATGGGGATGGCATTGAATCTATAAATAACCTTGGGCAGTATGGCCATTTTCACGATATTGATTCTTCCTATCCATGAGCATGGTATGTTCTTCCATTTGTTTGTGTCCTCTTTTATTTCACTGAGCAGTGGTTTGTAGTTCTCCTTGAAGAGGTCCTTTACATCCCTTGTAAGTTGGATTCCTAGATATTTTATTCTCTTTGAAGCGATTGTGAATGGAAGTTCATTCCTGATTTGGCTCTCTGTTTGTCTGTTACTGGTGTATAAGAATGCTTGTGATTTTTGCACATTAATTTTGTATCCTGAGACTTTGCTGAAGTTGCTTATCAGCTTAAGGAGATTTTGGGCTGAGACAATGGGGTTTTTCTAAATATACAATCATGTCATCTGCAAAGAGGGACAATTTGACTTCTTCTTTTCCTAACTGAATACCCTTGATTTCTTTCTCTTAGAGACTTAAATGTTAGACCTAATACCATAAAAACCCTAGAGGAAAACCTAGGTAGTACCATTCAGGACATAGGCATGGGCAAGGACTTCATGTCTAAAACACCAAAAGCAACGGCAGCAAAAGCCAAAAT
>NW_020265330.1:0-1942 GCF_003255815.1 Theropithecus gelada | reverse complement strand
ATATGCCTAGGAGTGAAATTCCTGGATCGTATGGTGATTTCATGCTTAACTTTTCCGAGGAACTGAAAGACTTTTCCAAATCAACTGTACCATTTACTTCCCCTCCCACTAGCAATATATCAAGATTTCAGTTTTCCCAAATTCACCACCATGTCACTGTCCAATACTGGGATTTTACCCATCCCGGTGGTTGTGAAGTGGTATCTCACGGTGGTTTTGATTTCCATTTCTAAGATGACCAATTCTGCTAAACATCTCATGTGCTTTTTAAGGCATTTATGTCTTTCTTTGGAGAATGTCTATTCAAATCCCTTGTCCATTTTTAAATTGGAATTTTGTTAAGAGTTTTAAAATATATTCTTGATATCAGGTCCTTATCGTGACAATGTATCCTGTTCTGTGGGTTGTCTTTTTACTTTAATAGTATCCTCTGAAATGAACATTTTAAATTTTGATGCCATCTTTCTCCCTTCAGTTGCTTGTTATAGCTCTAGACGTCTCAGCCAAGGAAACATTGCCTAATCCAACCTAAGAGTTTCTCCAGGATTCTCCCCTAAAGGTGTCATGGGCTGAACTGTCCCATTCCCCCCCTCCAAGATTCCCATGTTAAAGTCACAACCCCAGAAACTTAAAATGTCACTGTAGTTAGATACAGGGCCTTAGCTTGGCAATTTAGGTCCCATAACATCTTAAGAGTAGGCCCTGATCCACTATGACTGGTGTTCTTTTAAGATAATTTAGACACAGTCCTTAGTGCTCCATGCACATAAGAGAAACCTGTGAAGACACAGAGAAGACGCCATCTACACAGCATGGGGTGAGGCCCCAGAGAATCCAACCCTGCCCTCACCTTGATCCCAGGCTTCCAGTCTCCAGGAAAAAGGAAACAAGATGCTATTGTCTAAGTCGCACGGTCTGTGGTGTCCGTTGTGGTACCCAGCAGACTGACAGAATGGGTCTCACAGTCAGCTCCTTACGTTGGATCCATGTTGAGCTTTGCCTGTACGGTGAGAGGAAGGGTCCAGTCCATCCTTTTTCATGTGGATACCCTAGTTGTCCCGGCACCATTGAGTTGTGAAAGGAAAAAAGTAAAGCAACCCTTACCGTCCTTTCTCCATCAACAGATTAGATGATACACTGAAGAATCGTGGACAATTTTCTCAGTTTAAACCAGTGGTTTTCAAACTTTTGGGTCTCAGGAACCCTTTGCACTTTATTAAAGAGCACAAAAAAGCTTTCTCATCAGGCCGGGAGTGGTGGCTGCTCATGCCTGTAATCCCAGCACTTTGGGAGGCAGAGGCAGGTGGATCACTTGAGGTCAGGAGTTCGAGACCGGCCTGGCCAACATGGTGAAACCCCATCTCTACTAAAATACAAAAATTAGCCTGGCATGGTGGCGAACACCTGTAGTACCAGCTACTAGGGAGGCTGAGGCAGGAGAATCGCTTGAACTCAGGAGGCAGAGGTTGAAGTGAGCTGAGATCACACCACTGCACTCCAGCCTGGGTGGCAGAGCAAGACTCCGTCTCAAAAACAAACAAAAAAAGTAACAATTTCGTTTATTCTACAAGGATCAAGTCATTACATCTTAACACAGTCTTAAAGAAGAAACCATTTTCCAAAATAAGCAGCAGCCTGGCAACAGTTTGTGCTGCTGTGAAAACACCTAACATCTCTGCACCTCAGACAGCAGGGTTCTCATGCCTGCATCTGTGTTCAGTGGGCTGCAGAGCCGTGGCTGAAGTTTATGAAGAAAGTCTGACCCCATGCTGATATACAATTAGGAAGCAGTATTTTCACTGTGTTTTCAGATCACTTTAGGTATTCTCTCATTGCAAATATAACAAGTGGCACTTCCGTACAGGCTGTCTGCAACACAGTCTGTGCTCTGGTCATTGGACCTTTCTTGCCCCAATTCCTTCTAAGTCGACTGGTCCGTCCT
>NW_020265329.1:0-1942 GCF_003255815.1 Theropithecus gelada | reverse complement strand
AAAGAGATCCATGAAACACAGATGTAACTCTGGGAGTGGAAGTCACAAATCACAGAGCAGTTTCTCAGAAAGCTTCTTTCCAGATTTCATCTGAGGATATTTCCTTTTTCACCAAAGCCCTCTACGTGCTTCCAAATATCACTTTGCCAATTCCACAAAAACTGTCTTAGAGAAAGGCTTCCTGAGGGCAAAGCTGTAACTCTGTGAGATGATTTCACAGGACACAAAGAAGTTTCTCAGAAAGCTTCTTTCTCTTTGTTACGGGAGGATATTTCCTTTGGACCTATAGTATTCAAAGGGATCCGAAATATCTGTTCTCAGATTCCACAGAAATAAGGCTAGCAAAGGGATCCATGAAATACAGATGTAACTCTGTGAGATGAATTAACAGAACACTAAGCAGTTTCTCAGAAAGCTTCTTTCCAGATTTCAGCTGAGGATATTTCCTTCTTCACCATAGCCCACTATGGGATTCCAAATATCACTTGGGAAATTCCACAAGAAGTGTCTAAGCGAAAGGCTTGCTGAGGGGAAAGCTGTATCTCTGTGAGATGATTTCACAGAACACAAAGAAATTTCTCAGAAAGCTTCTTTCTCTTTGTTACCGGAGGATATTTCCTTTGGCCCTATTGTCTTCAATGGGATCCGAAATATCTGTTCTCAGATTCCACAGCAATAAGGCTAGCAAAGAGATCCACGAAATACAGATGTAACACTGTGAGATGAATTAACAGAACACTCAGCAGTTTCTCAGAAAGCTTCTATCCAGATTTTATCAGAGGATATTTCCTTTTGCAGCGTAGCCCTCTATGGGCTTCCAAATATCACTTTGAAATTCCAGAAAACAAACTTAGAGAAAGGCTTCTTGAGGGGAAAGCTGTAACTCTGTGAGATGATTTCACACAACAGAAAGAAGTTTCTCAGAAGGCTTCTTTCTCTTTGTTATCGGAAGATATTTCCTTTGGCCCTATAGTATTCAAAGGGATCCGAAATATCTCTTCTCAGATACCACAGAAATAAGGCGAACAAAGAGATCCAGGAAATACAGATGTAACTGTATGAGATGAATTAACAGAACACTAAGCAGTTTCTCAGAAAGCATCTTTCCAGATTTCAGCTGAGGATATTTCCTTTTTCACCATAGCCCTCTATGGGCTTCCAAATGTCACTTTGCCTATTCCACAAGAACTGTCTTAGCGAAAGGCTTCATGAGGGGAAAGCTGTAACTCTGTGAGATGATTTCACAGGACGCAAAGAAGTTTCTCAGAAAGCTTCTTTCTATTTGTTACGGGAAGATATTTCCTTTGGCCCTATAGACTTCAAAGGGATCCGAAATATCTGTTCTCAGATTCCACAGAAATAAGGCTAGCAAGGAGATCCACGAAATACAGATGTAACTCTGTGAGATGAATTAACAGAACACTAGGCCGTTTCTCAGAAAGCTTCTTTCCAGATTTCATCTGAGGATATTTCTTTTTTCACCATAGCCCTCTATGGGCTTCCCAATATTTCTTTTCCAATTCCGCAAGAACTGACTTAGAGAAAGGCTTCTTGAGGGGAAAGCTGTAACTCTGTGAGATGATTTCACAGAACACAAAGAAGGTTCTCAGAAAGCTTCTTTCTCTTTGTTATCAGTGGATACTTCCTTTGGCCCTATAGTCTTTAAAGGGATCTGAAATATCTGTTCTCAGATTCCACAGGAATAAGGCTAGCAAAGAGATCCACGAAATACATATGTAACATTGTGAGATGAATTAACAGAACACTAAGCAGTTTCTCAGAAAGCTTCTTTCCAGATTTCAGCTGATGATATTTCCTTTTTCGCCATAGCCCTCTATGGGATTCCAAATATCCCTTTACCAATTCCAGAAGAAGTGTCTTAGCGAAAGGCTTCTTGAGGGCAATGCTGTAACTCTGTGAGATGATTTCACAGACCACAAAG
>NW_020265328.1:0-8218 GCF_003255815.1 Theropithecus gelada | reverse complement strand
GGTGGGCAGATCACTTGAGGTCAGGAGTTCGAGACCAGCCTAGCCAAAATGGCAAAACTCTGTCTCTACTAAAAAGACAAAAATTAGCCAGACTTGGTGGCACACATCTGTAATCCCAGCTACTTGGGAGGTTGAGGCGGGCAGATCACTTGAGGTCAGGAGTTCGAGACCAGCCTAGCCAAAATGGCAAAACTCTGTCTCTACTAAAAAGACAAAAATTAGCCAGACTTGGTGGTGCACATCTGTAATCCCAGCTACTTGGGAGGCTGAGGCAGGAGAATCACTTGAACCTGGAAGGCAGAGGTTGTAGTGAGCCGAGATCGCACCACTGCACTGCAGCCTGGGTGACAAAGCGAGACTCCATTTCAAACAAACAAACAAACAGAAACACTTTCTGCAGGGGTGTGGGGTAGACAGGAATCGAGGCAGAGAGAGCAGTGGGGATGTACATAAAATCACCCTCCAGAGCTGTGCTGTCCAATAAGACTGCTGAGCACTTGAAAGATGGCTAATCCAACCTGAAAATGCTGTAAGTGGAAAACACATTTTAAAAAAATTCTGAATACTCAGAATAAAAGAAAGAATGGGCCGGTGTGGTGGCTCACACCTGTAATCACAGCACTTTGGAACTCCAAGGTGGGAGGATTGCATGATCCTGGAGTTTGAGACCAGTCTGGACAACATAGCAAGACCTCATCTCTTCAGGGAAAAAAAAAATTAGGCCAAGTGCAGTGGCTCACACCAGTAATCTCAGCACTTTGGGAGGCCAAGGTGGGTGGCTCACTTGAGCTCTGGAGTTCGAGACCAGCCTGTACAACATGCCAAAACCCTGTCTTAACAAAAACATACAAAAATTAGTCAGGTGTGGTGGCACTTGTTTGTGGTCCCAGCTACTTGGGAGGCTGAGGTGGGAGGATCATTTGAGCCCTGAAGGTTGAGGCTGCAGTGAGCTGAGATTGTGCCACTGCACTCCAGTCTGGGTGACAGAGTGAGACCCTACTTTCAAAAAAAAAAATACTAGCTGGGCATGGTGGTGGTCAGGACCAGTCTGACCAACATGGAGAAACCCTGTTTCTACTAAAAATACAAAAGTGTCCAGGTGTGGTGGCACATGATTGTAATCCCACCTACTTGGGAGGCTGAGGCAGGAGAATCCTTTGAACCCAGGAGGTGGAGGTTGCAGTGAGCTGAGATCATGCCATGGCACTCCAGCCTGGCAACAGAGCGAGACTCCGTATCAAAAAAAAAAAAAATACAATTTTGGAGGAAAGTTTCAAAATCAATCAGTGAGCACCCCCTAGGTTTATCCTTATGTAAAGTGCCCCCTCTGCACATGCAGGATTAAATAAACCTTGAAAATATTATGCTAAGTGGAAGAAGCCAGTCACAAAATACCACATGGTATGTAATTCCGTTTAAATAAAATGTCCAAAATATATCAATACATAGAGACAGAAAGTAGATTAGTGGTGGCCCTGGGTTAGGGGAGTTGGTGGGAAATGGAGGGTTATGGGGTTTACTTCGGGGTCATGAAAATGATCTAAAATTTATTGTGGTGATGTTTGTACAACAGTGCAAATATACTGAAAACTGTTGAATTTTGCACTTTAAATGGGTGGTTTCTGTGGTATGCTGTTAATATTTCTCAATAAAACTTCAAAGAAATATATAGTGCTTGTGTGTCATTTAATGTATTATTCCTCCAGAGTTCAGTCCACAGTTTTACACTTGATGAAGAAATTAAGAGTTTGTTTCTTCTTCTTTTTTTCTTTTTTGAGACAGAGTCTCCCTCCGTTGCCCAGACTGGAGTACATTAGCACGATCTTGGCTCACTGCAACCTCCAGGCTAATTTTTGTATTTGTAGTAGAGACAGTGTTTCACCATGGTGGCTAGGCTGGTCTCCAACTTCTGATCTCAAGTGAATCCCCCACCTTGGCCTCCCAAAGTGCTGGGATTGCAGGCATGAGCCACCGCGGCTGGCCCAAGATTTAGTTTCCATTGTTTCAGATGCCCTAGGATCATTTTATTCTACCTTAATTTCTTATGCATCATCTCAGTGGAAATTTTACATTAGGTCCCAAAGTATTTTACTCTTTTTAAGTTTTTATCAGCTGGGTACAGTGGCTCACACCTGTAATCTCAACACTTTGGGAGGCCAAGGTGGGAGTATCAGTTGAGCCCAGGAGTTCAAGACCAGTCTCTGCAACATAGTCACACCCACATATCTACAAAATAATTTTTTTTAAGTAGGTGGCATGTTGGTGCATGCCTGTGGTCTCAGCTACTACACAGGCTGAGGTAGGAGTATCACTTGAGCCTAGGAGTTGGAGGCCGTGGTGGCCATGATTATACCACTGCACTCCAGCCTGGGTGACAGAGCAAATACCCTGTCTAAAAGAGTTTTTTATAATTAGAATTTTTTTTTTTAGAAAACAAAGTATACACTTAGTGACTTGATACAAATGAATGACTTTGATAACCTAAAGAAACCAAAATAAATAAATAAATAAATAAATAAATAAAAACCCACAGCCATTCTTCTTATGTGAGTCTCTGGTGTCTCGGAGTTGTAAGAATTATGAATTATGATTAATAACAAAAGTGCATGTCAAGGACTCAATAAGGGATAGGCATTAATAAATTGCAATGCACACTTACTGGAGTAAGGCCTTTAAAGATGTGCAAGAAAAAGAAAGAGAAAAGGCATTGAAAAACTGCATTGCCTACCAAAACGCTAAAGTTTACCTAAGTCCATTAATCAGCACACACACACACACACAAAACACACATGCAATGGGTGTGTAAAATGGTCAACACAGTCTCCCATGAATGTATCCTCTTATTAATAGGTCTGTGGGGGTAAGAGATGAGATTCTATAGATCCTGGTATCAGGGATGGGGAATCTGTGAGGTCCCTGAGGTGAGAGATGAGGGTCTGTAGATTAGGGATGGGTGGTCTTTGGGAT
Organism: Theropithecus gelada; assembly: GCF_003255815.1. Classification (NCBI taxonomy): domain Eukaryota; kingdom Metazoa; phylum Chordata; class Mammalia; order Primates; family Cercopithecidae; genus Theropithecus; species Theropithecus gelada. The sequence goes on along the minus strand of NW_020265328.1, from coordinate 5,251 downwards.
AGTGATGAGGTCCATGGAGCCAATGTTTGTGGGTATGTAGGGTCAGTGATGAGGGAATCTGGTGTCAGTGATGGGATGTGTGTGGAATCAATGAGAGAGTGTGGAATCAATCTGTGAAAACCAGACTTGTGGTGTCATCTCTCAGGCTGATGCATCCTGATCTGTGTGTCAGTGGTGGAAATTCAATGGGCTCAGAGTGTGGCTGGCAGGTTCCTGCCACTGGGTGTTCTGGGTCTGGCCAAGCGCGCAGATTCCCTTACCTGGTCCTGGCTGGAGAGGCCCTTCTCAAGGATTCCTCACGTGAAAGGTGGTTTGGTGGTGGTTTTTGTTTTGTTTTGTTTTGTTTTTAAGGGACATTTGGCTTTTTCTTTTGGGTTTCGTTTTTACATTTAGAGACCACAGACACATGCAGCTTTTAGGAAGAAATTTTTGTCTGGGCGATCGCTAGGTCCTTTGGGCCAAGCTGTCTAATGAGGGAGAAGCTGACCATTCCCTCAGCGCAGTTCACGTCTAGACGGTCGCTTTAAGGTGTCCCCACAGTGGCATGCAAGTGGCTTGTGGCTTTGGGTGGCAAGAAACAACTAAGAAAGTCCCAGGAGCGCTCCTCAGGCTGGATCTGTCACAGCTGGAAGAAAAACCTCCCTAACCCATCAGGCACCAATGGGAGATGCCTCTGGGCTGTGAGAGGCTGGCAGAGATGGGACCTGCAGACCCAGAGAGTTCGGGTACGGAAGCCTGTTACTGCCAGATGCTGAGGCATTGTCATGGGAACCAAGGGCCTTTCGGGTCAGATCAGAGCCTTTCTCAGACAATTCTTTCGGTAACTGGGGAGCTCCTGTGCAGCACACACCCCTATGAAGGCCTAGTGCTGTCTCCTGCAGAGTCTTCTTTGGTCTGAGAGCCACTTGTTTCTTACGTCCCTGCACTAATCTCGCCATCTGTTCCTATGTAGCCCAGGCATTTGTCCTATGCTGATCCTCTCTTTCCTGACAGGCGGGCTGTCTCTTCAGCTTCTGTGAGGACAGTTCAAATTAAGGAGGAGAGGGCAGGTGCAGGGCAGCAGTGCCAAGGGGAGTATGGGTGAACTGGGGGAGCAGGGGCTCATTTTTCTTTGTAGCTCAGATTCCTAAGCCTGTGACTTTGAGAATCGGTGTCTTCCTTGCAACATTTCAATCTGAGGCTCTTGGGGAGAGGGCAGAGTTGGAGCCGGATGGAAGCGTGGTAGGGAGAGGGGTGGGTGTAGGGAACATGGAGAATGTATCAGGTGGTGTCTTTATTCCTGGCACCTTACTTTACCTGCTGGAGTTTCCTAGTCTGCTCCAGATGTACTCTCTTGACCCTGAAGGGGCCTGAGGGGAGATGTTGGTTGCCAGTATGGGTGATTTTGGCTCACTGCAACCTCCGCCTCCTGGGTTCAAGGGAGTCTCCTGCCTCAGCCTCTCTAGTAGCTGGGACTACAGGTGTCTGCCACCACACCTGACTAAATTCTTTATGTTTAGTAGAGACGGCATTTCACAATGTTGGTCAGGCTGGTCTCGAACTCCTGACCTCAGATCATCCACTCATCTTGGCCTCTCAAAGTGCTGGGATTACAGGCAGGAGCCATCATGCTCCATCAATCCCACAAATTTAGGCATTACGATACATTGGAGCCACCATGCTCCACCAATTACACAAATTGAGGTCCTATGATACATTGCTACTTTTGAATCACTTGTTTTTTACTTGTGTTTTCCCCCCTCCTTTTATTGACTGATTGATTGAGACAGAGTCTTGCTGTGTCACCCAGGCTGGAGTGCAGTGGCACAATCTCAGCTCACTGCAACCTCTGCCTCCTGGATTCAAGCGATTCTCCTGCCTCTGCCTTCCCAGTAGCTGGGATTACATGCCCATGCCTTTATGCCTGGCTAATTTTTGTATTTTTGGTAGAGACAGGGTTTCACCATGTTGACCAAGCTGGTCTCGAACTTCTGACCCCTGGTGATCCGCCCGCCTCGGCCTCCCAAAGGGCTGGGATTATAGGTGTGAGCCACCATGCCCGGCCTCCCCTCCTTTTCCTTCAGGGATTTTAAATGCTTTCTCTGCTCCATCTATTTAATTATATATTATTGCCTTGATTATTTCAGCTTGAATTAAAATTACATACTTTTTTTACCTGTCTTTATTAATATTTAAGCATATTAAGATAATACATGTTCATAATGAAAATGAAACATTACAAATAAATATAAAGGAAAAGTTACACTCTTAAAATAACCAGTTAACAAGATGATAAGCATCTTTCCATGATGTTCTCCAAGATTCATGTAAGTATTTGCAAGCATACAGCAGCATATACAGGCCAGGTGTGGTGGCTCACACCTGTAATCTCAGCACTCTGGGAGACTGAACCGGGTGGATCATTTGAGGTCGGGAGTTCGAGACTAGCCTGGCCGACATGATGAAACATCATCACTACAAAAAATACAAAAATCATTTGGGCGTGGTGGCAGGTGCCCTAATCCCAGCTACTTGGGAGGCAGAGGCACAAGAATCGCTTGAACCTGGGAGGCGAAGGTTGCAGTGAGCTGATATCACATTGCTGCACTCCCACCTGTGTGACAGAGTGAGATTCCATCTCAATAAATAAGTAAACAAATAAAGAGAAAGGCAGGGAAAAAAAGATGAAAGAAAGAAAAAAGAGAAAGAAAGAAAGCAAGAAAGAAAAGAAAGAAGAAAGAAAGAAAGAAAGAAAGAAAGAAAGAAAGAAAGAAAGAAAGAAAGAAAGAAAGAAAGAAAGAAAGAAAGAAGGAAAGAAAAAAGGAAGGAAGGAAGGAAGAAAAAAGGAAGGAAGGAAGGAAGAAAGGAAGGGAAGTCGTGTGCTCGCGTTGCTAAGATCGATGGTGAGAACAAATTCTCTAGCGATGAAAATACAAGAAGGAAAAAGAAATTTCTGTCAGTCTTTTTTGTTGCACCCCCAAGCTCTAAAAAGTGCAGCCACATGTGTAAGTGCTTAGTTAAGATGAAAAAGGCATTAAATTTGTGCATGGAAATCATAAACAGAAATGCATTTTGATTGACAGCAATTGGGTCAATGCTCTCCAAGGTTCAGGCATCCACCGCAGGTCTTAGAACACATCTCCGCAAGGCACAGCGGCCCACACCTGTAATCCCAGCACTTCAGGAGGCCGAGGTGGGTGGATCACGAGATCAGGAGCTCAGGGCCATCCTGGCCAACATGGTGAAACCCAATCTCTACTAAAAATAAAAATAAATAATAAAAAAAAAAAGCTGGGAGCGGTGGCATGCACCTGTAATCCTAGCTACTTGGGATGCTAAGGCAGGAGAATTGCTTTAACTGGGGAGGCAAAGGTTGCAGTGAGCCAGGATCATGCCACTGCACTCCAGCCTGGGTGACAGAGTGAGATTCTGTCTCAAAAGAAAAAAAAAAAAAAGAAAGAAAGAAGGAAAGAGAAAGAGAGGAAGGAAGGAAGGAAGGAAGGAAGGAAGGAAGGAAGGAAGGAAGGAAGGAAGGAAGGAAGGAAGGAAGGGAGGAGGAAGGAAATGGTCACAGTAACTTATGACACAGGAACTTTGCATTTATGTTAGTGGGGTAGTGGCAGTATATGGGGCAGGAACATTTTGTTGTAGATGAAGATGTTAAATTCGATTGTGGAAGAAAGATGTATGTTACTGATGAGATGTGAAAATATAGAAGATGGGAGGCATTTGTTCTGTTTTTCTGGCCACTCAGTACCTTTTGAACATTTAAAAATTATTTTTGAGACAGAGGCTCACTCTGTTGCCCAGGCTTGAGTGCAGCGGTGCCGTCACAGCTCACTGCAGCCTCAGACTCCAGGGCTCAAGCAATCATCCCACCTTATCCTCTCGAAATGTTGGGATCATGGGCATGAGCCACCACTCCCTGTCCATTTTGAACAATTTTGCAGCTCTAGGAAATTTCTTCAGTTCCTTGGGCTCTTTTGAAGTAGGGCATGTGACTAAGTCTTGTGTCTAAGCTTCGCCAATGAAACTCATATCAAGATATTTCAAAATTGATCAACTTAAGGTTTTACATGGAATTCGTTTTGTGGGCAAGGGTGGAGGTAGAGGTTCCGACTTTCACAGGCAAGAGTAGTTGCTCATGTATCATGTGTCAGGTGCAGACAGCACATCAGTGTGGCAACAGTGGCAATTCCCATAGTTCTTGTGCCAGCAGGAGAGGCAGGTGACTTACTCACTATACCTGTCCCATGGCATAATTTTGGGCATAGTTCCTAGAAGCCTAACTGTGAGCCTGGATTTCTATCCCTCCCAATTATTCTGTGAGCTGCCTACCTTTTTGACTTAATTACCAAAGGCTGGGACTGTTGCTTGCAATTGGAAGCCTTGAATGTTAAAGCATTAAACAATAAAACAGGCCAGGCCCGGTGACTCATGCCTGTAATCCCAGCGCTTCACAAGGCTGGATCAGGTGGATCATTTCAGCCCTGGAGTTTGAAGCCAGCCTGGGCAACATGGCAGAGCCCGGTCTCTACAAAGAAATACAAAAATTAGCCGGGCATGGTGGTGTGCACCTGTAATCCCATCTACTTTGGAACCTGGAGGGAGGATCATCTGAGCCCGGGTAGGTCGAGGCTGCAGTGCCATGATTGCATCACTGCACTCCAGCCAGGGTGACAGAGTGACACCGTCTCAAAAAAAAAAAAAAAAAAACTAAAAATCATATGTTTCGTTCCTTTAATCCCCAGTCCCCAGCTTTTGGTTGTTTTAGAGGTATTTCATTATTGGATGATGATATTCACTTGGGTGACTAGTAGGGTAGGATATGAATACAATTGGCATCTTAATTGAATTTGAGGAGCTATTTCATTAAAACTACATACAAGTGGCTCAGGTAGTAAAAGCCCATGTCCCACAGATGGAAGGAGGTCACATTTCTTCTTCTTTGCCACTCTCCCATCTTCCAACTTGCCCCCTACCCTGCTTCCTCATTCAACTACCAGCCCACCTCTCCCCTTACCTTGTTCAGTGANGCCAGAGCCCGTCTCTGTAGTGAGTGTGCATCTCTTCCCAACTCTGCTTTCAGCATCTTCACATTCATAGCTTGAAGGTGGCCATGGTGGGAGTATTTACACCACAGAAATCAACAAATGCTATGCATCAGCCTCTAGGAAGGCCGATTATGAAACACCAGCATACTACTGGATAGAAGGCGTCAGAGAAAAGGTGAGTTTTGCAGAATGGAAATCTCAGTTTGATGAGAGCTTTG
>NW_020265327.1:1242-1943 GCF_003255815.1 Theropithecus gelada | reverse complement strand
ACAGAACACTAAGCAGTTTCTCAGAAATCTTCTTTCCAGATTTCATCTGAGGATATTTACTTTTTCACCATAACCCTCTAGGGGCTTCCAAATAATTTTTGCCAATTCCACAAGAACTTTCTAAGCGAAAGGCTTCTTGAGGGGAAAGCTGTAACTCTGTGAGATGATTTCACAGAACACAAAGAAGTTTCCCAGAAAGCTTCTTTCTCTTTGTTATCGGAGGATATTTCCCTTGGCCGTATAGTCTTCAAAGGGATCCGAAATATTTGTTCTCAGATTCCACAGAAATAAGGCCAGCAAAGAGATCCACGAAATACAGATGTAACTCTGTGAGTGGAAGTCACCCATCACAGAGTAGTCTCTCGGAAAGGTTCGTTCCACATTTCATCTGAGGCTATTTCCTTTTTCACCATAGCCCTCTACGTGCTTCCAAATATCACTTTGTCAATTCTACAAGAACTGTCTTAGCAAAAGTCTTCTTGAGGGGAAAGCTGTAACTCTGTGAGATGATTTCACAGAACACAAACAAGTTTCTCAGAAAGCTTCTTTCTCTTTGTTATCGGAGGATATTTCCTTTGGCCCTACAGTCTTCAAATGGATCCTAAATATCTGTTCTCAGATTCCACAGAAATAAGGCTAGCAAAGAGATCCACGAAATACAGATGTAACTCTGTGAGATGAATTAACAGAACACTAAGCAG
>NW_020265327.1:0-1193 GCF_003255815.1 Theropithecus gelada | reverse complement strand
TTTTTTTTTTTTTTTTTTTTTTTTTTTTTTGAGACGGAGTCTTGCTCTGTCACCCAGGCTGGAGAGCTGTGGCCGGATCTCAGCTCACTGCAAGCTCCGCCTCCCGGGTTCCCGCCATTCTCCTGCCTCAGCCTCCGGAGTAGCTGGGACTACAGGCGCCCGCCACCTCGCCCGGGTAGTTTTTTTGTATTTTTTTTAGTAGAGACGAGGTTTCACCGTGTTCGCCAGGATCGTCTCGATCTCCTGACCTCGTGATCCGCTCGTCTCGGCCTCCCAAAGTGCTGGGATTACAGGCTTGAGCCACCGCGCCCGGCCGTTCTTTCCAGATTTCATCTGAGGATATTTCCTTTTTCACCATAGCCTTCTATGGGCTTCCAAATATCACTTTGCCAGTTCCACAAGAACTGTCTTAGCGAAAGGCTTCTTGAGGGGAAAGCTGTACCTGCGTGAGATGATTTCACAGAACACAAAGAAGTTTCTCAGAAAGCTTCTTTCTCTTTGTTATCGGAGGATATTTCCTTTGGCCTATAGTCTTCAAAGGGATCCGAAATAACTGTTCTCAGATTTCACAGAAATAAGGCTAGCAAAGACATGCACGAAATACAGATGTAACTCTGTGAGATGAATTAACAGAACACTAAGCAGTTTCTCAGAAAGGTTCTTTCCAGATTTCACCTGAGGATATTTCCTTTTTGATCATAGCCCTCTATGGGATTCCAAATATCACCTTGCCAATTCCACAAGAACTGTCTTACCGAAAGGCTTCTTGGGGGGAAAGCTGTAACTCTGTGAGATGATTTCACAGAACACAAAGAAGTTTCTCAGAAAGCTTCTTTCTCTTTGTAAACGGAGGATATTTCCTTTGGGAATATAGTCTTCAAAGGGATCCGAAATATCTGTTCTCAGATTCCACAGAAATAAGGCTAGCAAAGAGATGCACGAAATACAGATATAACTCTGTGAGATGAATTAACAGAACACTAAGCAGTTTCTCAGAAAGCCTCTTTCAACATTTGTTTTGAGGATATTTCCTTTTTCACCATACCCCTCTATGGGCTTCCAAGTATCACTTTGCCAATTCCACCAGAACTGTCTTAGCGAAAAGCCCTTGAGGGGAAAGCTGTTACCCTGTGACATGATTTCACAGAACACAAAGAAGTTTCTCAGAAAGATTCTTTCTCTTTGTTCTCGGA
>NW_020265326.1:0-1944 GCF_003255815.1 Theropithecus gelada | reverse complement strand
GATGAATGCAGAGATCAGAAAGATATTTCTCAGAAAACTTCTTTCTCGTTTTTATCTGGTGATCTTTCCTATGGCTGTATACTCTTCAAAGCGATCCAAAATATCAGGTCTTAGATTCCACAAAAACAGGACTAGCAAACAGTTCCACGAAATACAGAAGTAACTCCGTGAGTTGAATTCACACATCACAAAGTAGGTTCTCAGAAAGCTTCTTTCTACTTTTATCTGCAAATATTTCCTTTTTCACGGTAAGTTCATTGGGGAAAGGAATATACCATTGTAGATTTGAGAAAAACTGTGTAAGCAAACTGATCAAGGAACAGAAAAGTGTAACTCTGTGATTTGCAATCCCACGTCAAAATTCAGTTTATCAGAACGCTTCTTTTCAGTTTTTATCTGAAGATATTTCCTTTTTCACTGTAGCCCTCAATGCGCTCCCAAATATCTCTTTGCAGATTCCAAGAGAAGAGTGTTAGCAAAAAGCTACATGAACAGAATGGTGGAACTCTGTGAGATGAATTGAGACATCAGAAAGACATTTATCAGAAAATTTCTTTCTCGTTTTTATCTGGGGATATTTCCTTTGGCTGTATACTCTTCAAAGTGATCTGAAATATCAGGTCGTAGATTCCACAAAAACAGGACTAGCAAACAGCTCCATGACATACAGCTGTAACTCAGTGAGTTGAATTCACACATCACAAAGCAGTTTTTCAGAAAGCTTCTTTCTACTTTTTATCTGAATATATTTCCTATGTCATCGTAAGTTTCATTGGGCAAAGAAATATCCCATTGTAGATTTGAAGAAAACTGTATGAGCAAACTGATCAATGAACACAAAAGTGTAAGTCTGTTAGTTGCATTCACAGTTCACAATGCAGTTTCTCAGAACGCTTCTTTTCAGTTTTTGTCTAAAGATATTTCCCTTTTCACTCTAGCCATCAATACGCTCATAAACATCACTCAGCGGATTACACGAGAAGAATGTTAGCAAACCGCTACATGAACAGAAAGGTGGAACTCTGTGAGGTGAATGCACAGGCCACATAGAAGTTTCTCAGAACGCTTCCTTTCAGATTTATCTGAAGATATTTCCTTTTTCACTGTAGCCCTCAATGCGCTCCCAAATATCACTTTGCAAATTCCACGAGAAGAGTGTTAGCAAACAGCTACAGGAACAGAAAGGTGGAACTCTCTGAGATGAACTCAGAGATCAGAAAGACATTTCTCAGAAATCTTCTTTCTCGTTTTTATCTGGGGATATTTCCTTTGGCTGTATACTCCTCCAAGTGATTCGAAACATCGGTTCTCAGATTCAACAAAAACTGGACTAGCAAACAGCTCCATGAAGTACAGCTGTAACTCAGTGAGTTGAATTCACACATCACAAAGCTGTTTCTCAGAAAGTTTCTTTCTACTTTTTACCTGAAGATATTTCCTTTGTCACCATTAGCTTCATTGGGCAATGAAATATCCCAATGCAGTTTTGAAGAAAACTGTGTTTGGAAGCTGATCGAGGAACAGAAAAGTGTAACTGTGAGTTGCATTTACACGTCACAATGCAGTTTCTCAGAAGGCTTCTTTTCAGTTTTTATCTGAAGTTATTTTCTTTTTCAGTGTCGCCCTCAATGCGCTCCCAAATATCACTTGCAGATTCCAAGAGAAGAGTGATATCAAATAGCTACACGTACAGAAAGGTGGAACTCTGTGAGATAAATTCAGAGATCAGAAAGACATTTCTCAGAAAACTTCTTTCTCATTTTTATCTGGGGATATTTCCTTTGACTGTGTACTCTTCAAAGTGATCCGAAATATCAAGTCTAGGATACCACAAAAACAGAACTAGCAAACAGCTCCATGAAATACAGCTGTAACTCAGTGAGTTGAATTCACACATCACAAAGCAGTTTCTCAGAAAGCTTCTTTCTACTTTGTATCTGAAGA
>NW_020265325.1:0-1944 GCF_003255815.1 Theropithecus gelada | reverse complement strand
GATGAATGCAGAGATCAGAAAGATATTTCTCAGAAAACTTCTTTCTCGTTTTTATCTGGTGATCTTTCCTATGGCTGTATACTCTTCAAAGCGATCCAAAATATCAGGTCTTAGATTCCACAAAAACAGGACTAGCAAACAGTTCCACGAAATACAGAAGTAACTCCGTGAGTTGAATTCACACATCACAAAGTAGGTTCTCAGAAAGCTTCTTTCTACTTTTATCTGCAAATATTTCCTTTTTCACGGTAAGTTCATTGGGGAAAGGAATATACCATTGTAGATTTGAGAAAAACTGTGTAAGCAAACTGATCAAGGAACAGAAAAGTGTAACTCTGTGATTTGCAATCCCACGTCAAAATTCAGTTTATCAGAACGCTTCTTTTCAGTTTTTATCTGAAGATATTTCCTTTTTCACTGTAGCCCTCAATGCGCTCCCAAATATCTCTTTGCAGATTCCAAGAGAAGAGTGTTAGCAAAAAGCTACATGAACAGAATGGTGGAACTCTGTGAGATGAATTGAGACATCAGAAAGACATTTATCAGAAAATTTCTTTCTCGTTTTTATCTGGGGATATTTCCTTTGGCTGTATACTCTTCAAAGCGATCTGAAATATCAGGTCGTAGGTTCCACAAAAACAGGACTAGCAAACAGCTCTATGACATACAGCTGTAACTCAGTGAGTTGAATTCACACATCACAAAGCAGTTTTTCAGAAAGCTTCTTTCTACTTTTTATCTGAATATATTTCCTATGTCATCGTAAGTTTCATTGGGCAAAGAAATATCCCATTGTAGATTTGAAGAAAACTGTATGAGCAAACTGATCAATGAACACAAAAGTGTAAGTCTGTTAGTTGCATTCACAGTTCACAATGCAGTTTCTCAGAACGCTTCTTTTCAGTTTTTGTCTAAAGATATTTCCCTTTTCACTCTAGCCATCAATACGCTCATAAACATCACTCAGCGGATTACACGAGAAGAATGTTAGCAAACCGCTACATGAACAGAAAGGTGGAACTCTGTGAGGTGAATGCACAGGCCACATAGAAGTTTCTCAGAACGCTTCCTTTCAGATTTATCTGAAGATATTTCCTTTTTCACTGTAGCCCTCAATGCGCTCCCAAATATCACTTTGCAAATTCCACGAGAAGAGTGTTAGCAAACAGCTACAGGAACAGAAAGGTGGAACTCTCTGAGATGAACTCAGAGATCAGAAAGACATTTCTCAGAAATCTTCTTTCTCGTTTTTATCTGGGGATATTTCCTTTGGCTGTATACTCCTCCAAGTGATTCGAAACATCGGTTCTCAGATTCAACAAAAACTGGACTAGCAAACAGCTCCATGAAGTACAGCTGTAACTCAGTGAGTTGAATTCACACATCACAAAGCTGTTTCTCAGAAAGTTTCTTTCTACTTTTTACCTGAAGATATTTCCTTTGTCACCATTAGCTTCATTGGGCAATGAAATATCCCAATGCAGTTTTGAAGAAAACTGTGTTTGGAAGCTGATCGAGGAACAGAAAAGTGTAACTGTGAGTTGCATTTACACGTCACAATGCAGTTTCTCAGAAGGCTTCTTTTCAGTTTTTATCTGAAGTTATTTTCTTTTTCAGTGTCGCCCTCAATGCGCTCCCAAATATCACTTGCAGATTCCAAGAGAAGAGTGATATCAAATAGCTACACGTACAGAAAGGTGGAACTCTGTGAGATAAATTCAGAGATCAGAAAGACATTTCTCAGAAAACTTCTTTCTCATTTTTATCTGGGGATATTTCCTTTGACTGTGTACTCTTCAAAGTGATCCGAAATATCAAGTCTAGGATACCACAAAAACAGAACTAGCAAACAGCTCCATGAAATACAGCTGTAACTCAGTGAGTTGAATTCACACATCACAAAGCAGTTTCTCAGAAAGCTTCTTTCTACTTTGTATCTGAAGA
>NW_020265324.1:0-1944 GCF_003255815.1 Theropithecus gelada | reverse complement strand
CACTCATAAAAGTATTTATGAAAGAAGAGGTCTCCTAACCTCAGAAGGAAAAGAAATCAAGAACAAAGCTGAAATAATTGCTTTATTAAAAGCCCTTTTTCTTCCTCAAGAAGTGGCCATAATTCACTGCCCTGGGCACCAGAAAGGACAGGATCCAGTCGCAGTAGGAAACAGACAGGCTGACCAAGTGGCCAAACAGGCAGCCATGGCGGAAGTACTGACCCTAGCTGCAGAACCTGACAAAACCAGCCACATAACCATTGAACATACCTATACCTCAGAAGATCAGGAAGAAGCAAGAGCCATAGGGGCTATAGAAAACAAAGATACAAAAAACTGGGAAAAAGAAGGAAAGATAGTCCTCCCCCAAAAAGAGGTCCTGGCAATGATCCAGCAGATGCATGCCTGGACGCACTTGAGTAACCGGAAGCTAAAATTGTTGATTGAAAAAACTGACTTTCTAATCCCAAGGGCAAGTACACTTGTAGAACAAGTAACATCTGTCTGCAAGGTCTGTCAGCAGGTAAACGCTAGGGCTACTCGAGTGCCAGCAAGGAAACGAACTCGTGGTAACCGCCCAGGGGCCTATTGGGAAATAGACTTCACTGAAGTAAAACCTCACTATGCTGGATATAAGTACTTACTGGTGTTTGTAGATACCTTTTCAGGATGGGTAGAAGCCTACCCCACCCGGCAAGAAACGGCACACATAGTAGCCAAGAAAATTCTGGAAGAAATCTTTCCTAGATTCGGACTTCCCAAGGTAATTAGGTCAGACAACGGGCCGGCCTTCGTTTCTCAGGTAAGTCAGGGGCTCGCCAGGATATTGGGGATTAATTGGAAATTGCACTGTGCCTATAGACCCCAGAGCTCAAGACAGGTAAAAAGAATGAATAAAACCATTAAAGAGACCCTTACTAAATTGACCTTAGAGACTGGCTTAAAAGATTGGAGACGCCTCCTGTCCCTAGCTCTATTAAGAGCCCGAAATACGCCTAACCGTTTTGGGCTCACTCCATATGAAATCCTCTATGGAGGACCTCCCCCTTTGTCAACCTTGCTTGACTCCTTCTCCCCCTCCGATCCTAAGACTGACCTACAGGCTCGGCTAAAAGGACTCCAAGCAGTACAGGCCCAAATCTGGGCCCCCTTGGCAGAACTGTACCGACCAGGACATCCACAGACCAGCCACCCCTTCCAGCCATAAAGGTTGACGGAATCTCCACTTGGATCCACACATCCCACACCAAGGCTGCTCCAGAGACGTCCGGACCAACACCACCTGAGACATGGAAACTCCGACGCTCCACGGGCCCGCTCAAGATAAGACTCTCTCGTATCTAACTCCTTGCTTATTGTTTGCCCTTCTTCCCTGCACCGTCTCTAGTGTAGGTTTTGACGCTAACCCCCACCGGCCATTTAGCCTGACCTGGCAGATAATTAATTTTAATAATCAAGAGGTCTTAAATGAGACCTCCAAGAATGCTCCTATAGGGACTTGGTTTCCAGACCTCTATTTCAACCTAGAAAAAATAGCAGGAAAGATAAAAGACACAGGCCCCCGGTTTACTGGTCCCACAGAAGTCCTATTAAGGACTCCTCAGGACGGACAAGAATGGAAAGGACAGGCTAGAAGGGTGTCCATCAGCCGGAATGGGTTTTATGCCTGTCCCGGATTCAGGACAGGACAAATGAAAAAACTTGTGGAGATCTGACTCACTTGTATTGCAAAAGCTGGTCCTGTGTGACTACTAATGATGGAGAGTGGAAATGGGCCACAAAACCTTGGTATATAACCATGTCCTTTGTCCAGCCCTGTACCACAACCCGATATTCGAAAAATTGCAACCTGGTCCGCATCAAGTTTGAAGATGCAGCAAAATCTGATAACAGATGGATAACAACAGGGTTAATATGGGGCCTCTATTTATACCAGCACAACCC
>NW_020265323.1:0-1944 GCF_003255815.1 Theropithecus gelada | reverse complement strand
CACTCATAAAAGTATTTATGAAAGAAGAGGTCTCCTAACCTCAGAAGGAAAAGAAATCAAGAACAAAGCTGAAATAATTGCTTTATTAAAAGCCCTTTTTCTTCCTCAAGAAGTGGCCATAATTCACTGCCCCGGGCACCAGAAAGGACAGGATCCAGTCGCAGTAGGAAACAGACAGGCTGACCAAGTGGCCAAACAGGCAGCCATGGCGGAAGTACTGACCCTAGCTGCAGAACCTGACAAAACCAGCCACATAACCATTGAACATACCTATACCTCAGAAGATCAGGAAGAAGCAAGAGCCATAGGGGCTATAGAAAACAAAGATACAAAAAACTGGGAAAAAGAAGGAAAGATAGTCCTCCCCCAAAAAGAGGTCCTGGCAATGATCCAGCAGATGCATGCCTGGACGCACTTGAGTAACCGGAAGCTAAAATTGTTGATTGAAAAAACTGACTTTCTAATCCCAAGGGCAAGTACACTTGTAGAACAAGTAACATCTGCCTGCAAGGTCTGTCAGCAGGTAAACGCTAGGGCTACTCGAGTGCCAGCAGGGAAACGGACTCGTGGTAACCACCCAGGGGCCTATTGGGAAATAGACTTCACTGAAGTAAAACCTCACTATGCTGGATATAAGTACTTACTGGTGTTTGTAGATACCTTTTCAGGATGGGTAGAAGCCTACCCCACCCGGCAAGAAACGGCACACATAGTAGCCAAGAAAATTCTGGAAGAAATCTTTCCTAGATTCGGACTTCCCAAGGTAATTAGGTCAGACAACGGGCCGGCCTTCGTTTCTCAGGTAAGTCAGGGGCTAGCCAGGATATTGGGGATTAATTGGAAATTGCACTGTGCCTATAGACCCCAGAGCTCAAGACAGGTAAAAAGAATGAATAAAACCATTAAAGAGACCCTTACTAAATTGACCTTAGAGACTGGCTTAAAAGATTGGAGACGCCTCCTGTCCCTAGCTCTATTAAGAGCCCGAAATACGCCTAACCGTTTTGGGCTCACTCCATATGAAATCCTCTATGGAGGACCTCCCCCTTTGTCAACCTTGCTTGACTCCTTCTCCCCCTCCGATCCTAAGACTGACCTACAGGCTCGGCTAAAAGGACTCCAAGCAGTACAGGCCCAAATCTGGGCCCCCTTGGCAGAACTGTACCGACCAGGACATCCACAGACCAGCCACCCCTTCCAGCCATAAAGGTTGACGGAATCTCCACTTGGATCCACACATCCCACGCCAAGGCTGCTCCAGAGACGTCCGGACCAACACCACCTGAGACATGGAAACTCTGACGCTCCACGGGCCCGCTCAAGATAAGACTCTCTCGTATCTAACTCCTTGCTTATTGTTTGCCCTTCTTCCCTGCACCGTCTCTAGTGTAGGTTTTGACGCTAACCCCCACCGGCCATTTAGCCTGACCTGGCAGATAATTAATTTTAATAATCAAGAGGTCTTAAATGAGACCTCCAAGAATGCTCCTATAGGGACTTGGTTTCCAGACCTCTATTTCAACCTAGAAAAAATAGCAGGAAAGATAAAAGACACAGGCCCCCGGTTTACTGGTCCCACAGAAGTCCTATTAAGGACTCCTCAGGACGGACAAGAATGGAAAGGACAGGCTAGAAGGGTGTCCATCAGCCGGAATGGGTTTTATGCCTGTCCCGGATTCAGGACAGGACAAATGAAAAAACTTGTGGAGATCTGACTCACTTGTATTGCAAAAGCTGGTCCTGTGTGACTACTAATGATGGAGAGTGGAAATGGGCCACAAAACCTTGGTATATAACCATGTCCTTTGTCCAGCCCTGTACCACAACCCGATATTCGAAAAATTGCAACCTGGTCCGCATCAAGTTTGAAGATGCAGCAAAATCTGATAACAGATAGATAACAACAGGGTTAATATGGGGCCTCTATTTATACCAGCACAACCC
>NW_020265322.1:0-1944 GCF_003255815.1 Theropithecus gelada | reverse complement strand
TTAACCTTAAATGTAAATGGACTAAATGCTCCAATTAAAAGACACAGACTGGCAAACTGGATAATGAATCAAGACTCATCAGTTTGCTGTATTCAGGAGACCCATCTCACATGCAGAGACAAACATAGGCTCAAAATAAAGGGATGAAGGAAGATCTAACAAGCAAATGGAGAACAAAAAAAAGCAGGGGTTGCAATCCTAGTCTCTGATAAAACAGACTTTAAACCATCAAAGATCAAAAGAGACAAAGAAGGCCATTACATAATGGTAAAGGGAACAATTCAACAGGAAGAGCGAAGCATACTAAATATATATGCACCCAATAGAAGAGCACCCAGATCCATAAGGCAAGTCCTTAGAGATTTACAAAGAGACTTAGACTCCTATACAATAATAATGGGAGACTTCAACACCCCATTGTCAACATTACACAGATCAACGAGACAAAAAGGTAACAAGGATATCCAGGAATTGAACTCATATCTGCACCAAGCAGACCTAATAGACATGTACAGAACTCTCCACCCCAAATCAACAGAATATACATTCTTCTCAGCACCACATCACACTTATTCCAAAATTGACCACATAATTGGAAGTAAAACACTCCTCAGCAAATGTACAAGAACAGAAATTATAACAAACTGTCTCTCAGACCACAGTTCAATCAAACTAGAACTCAGGACTAAGAAACTCAATCAAAACCGCCCAACTACATGGAAACTGAACCATCTGCTCCTGAATGACTACTGAGTACATGATGAAATGAAGGCAGAAATAAATATGTTCTTTGAAACCAATGAGAACAAAGATACAACATACCAGAATCTCTGGGACACATTTAAAGCAGTGTGTAGCGGAAAATATATAGCACTAAATGCCCACAAGAGAAACCTGGAAAGATCTAAAATTGACACTCTCACATCACAATTAAAAGAACTAGAGAAGCAAGAGCAAACACATTCAAAAGCTAGCAGAAGGCAAGGAATAACTCAGATCAGAGCAGAGCTGAAGGAGATAGAGACACAAAAAACCCTCCAAAAAATCAATGAATCCAGGAGTTGGTTTTTTGAAAAGATCAACAAAATTGACAGACCACTAGCAAGACTAATAAAGAAGAAAAGAGAGAAGAATAAAATAGACACAATAAAAAGTGATAAAGGGGATATCACCACCGACCCCACAGAAATACAAACTACCATCAGAGAATACTGTAAACATCTCTACGCAAATAAACTAGAAAATCTAGAAGAAATGGATAATTTCCTGGACACTTATACTCTTCCAATACTAAACCAGGAAGAATTTGGATCCCTGAATAGACCAATAGCAGGCTCTGAAATTGAGGCAATAATTAATAGCCTACCAATGAAAAAAAGTCCAGGACCAGATGGATTCACAGCTGAATTCTACCAGAGGTACAAGGAGGAGCTGGTACCATTCCTTCTGAAACTATTCCAATCAATAGAAAAAGAGGGAATCCTCCCTAACTCATTTTATGAGGCCAACATCATCCTGATACCAAAGCCTGGCAGAGACACAACATAAAAAGAGAATTTTAGAACAATATCTCTGATGAACATCGATGCAAAAATCCTCAATAAAATACTGGCAAACCGCATCCAGCAGCACATCAAAAGGCTTATCCATCATGATCAAGTGGGCTTCATCCCTGGGATGCAAGGCTGGTTCAACATTCACAAATCAATAAACATAATCCAGCATATAAACAGAACCAAAGACAAAAACCACATGATTATCTCAATAGATGCAGAAAAGGCTTTTGACAAAATTCAACAGCCCTTCATGCTAAAAACGCTCAATAAATTCGGTATTGATGGAATGTACCTCAAAATAATAAGAGCTATTTATGACAAACCCACAGCCAATATCATATGGAATGGGCAAAAACTGGAAAAATTCCCTTTGAAAACTGGCACAAGA
>NW_020265321.1:0-1945 GCF_003255815.1 Theropithecus gelada | reverse complement strand
TCTTTTAATGTTTTAATCACTAATACTGTTGCCAGAGGTCACTTCAATTTCCTCCTTCCCCCGTTTCCCCCAGAAGTACTGCCTGAGTGGGGCTGTGGTCTAGAATTGTGCACCCTCTTAAGTCCCCATAGTCACTGCAGTGGTTCATGAGGACTCATGATAATGATGATGATGATGATGATGATGATGATCAGGACCCATGATGATGATGATGATGATGATGATGATCAGGACTCATGATGATGATGATGATGATCAGGACTCATGATGATGATGATGATCAGGACTCATGATGATGATGATCAGGACTCATGATGATGATGATGATGATCAGGAGTCATGATGATGATGATCAGGACTCATGACGATGATGATGATCAGGACTCATGATGATGATGATCAGGACTCATGATGATGATGATGATGATCAGGACTCGATGATGATGATCAGGACTCATGATGATGATGATCAGGAGTCATGATGATGATGATGATCAGGACTCGTGATGATGATGATGATCAGGACTCGATGATGATGATGATCAGGACTCGATGATGATGATGATCAGCACTGATGATGATGATGATGATCAGGAGTCATGATGATGATGATGATGATCAGGAGTCATGATGATGATTAGGACTCATGATGATGATGATGATGATGATCAGGACTCATGATGCTGATGATTATGATGATCAGGACTCATGATGATGATGATGATGGTCAGAACTCATGATGATGATGATCAGGATTCATGATGATGATGATCAGCACTCATGATGATGGTGATGATCAGAACTCATGATGATGATGATGATCAGGACTCATGATGATGATGGTGATGATTATCAGGACTCATGATGGTGATGATGATGATGATGATCACGACTCATGATGATGATGATGATCAGAACTCATGATGATGATGATCAGGACTCATGATGCTGATGATGATGATGATGCTCAGGACTCATGATGATTATGATGATGATCAGAACTCATGATGATGATGATCAGGACTCATGATGATGATGGTGATGATGATCAGAACTCATGATGATGATGATGATCAGGACTCATGATGATGATNACTCATGATGATGATGATGATGATCAGGACTGATGATGATGATGATGATCAGGACTCATCATGATGATGATGATAATCAGGACGCATGATGATGATCGGGACTCATGATGATGATGATGATCAGAACTCATGATGATGATGATCAGGACTCATGATGATGATCAGGGCTCATGATGATGTTGATGATCAGGACTCGATGATGATGATCAGGACTCATGATGATGATCAGGACTCATCATGATGATGATGATGATCAGGACTCGATGATGATGATGATGATGATCAGGACTCATGATGGTGATGATGATCAGGACTCATCATGATGATGATGATGATCAGGACTCATGATGCTGATCAGGACTCATGATGATGATGATGATGATCAGGACTCATGATGATGATGATCAGGACTCATGAGGATGATGATGATGATGATCAGGACTCATGATGATGATGATGATCAGGACTCATGATGATGATGATCAGGACTCATGATGATGATGATGATCAGAACTCATGATGATGATGATCAGGACTCGATGATGATGATGATCAGGACTCATGATGATGATGATGATGTTGATCAGGACTCGATGATGATGATGATCAGGACTCATGATGATGATGATCAGGACTCATGATGATGATGATGATGATCAGGGCTCAAGATGATGTTGATGATCAGGACTCGATGATGATGATCAGGACTCATGATGATGATCCGGACTCATGATGATGATGATGATGATCAGGACTCGATGATGATGATGATGATCAGGACTCATGAAGATGATGATGATGATAATGATGATCAGGACTCATGATGATGATGATCAGGACTCATGATGATG
>NW_020265320.1:0-1944 GCF_003255815.1 Theropithecus gelada | reverse complement strand
GAGCAAAATAACCAGTTAATATCATAATGGCAAGATCAAGTTCACACATAACAATATTAACCATAAATGTAAATGGACTAAATGCTCCAATGAAAAGACACAGACTGGCAAACTGGATAAAGAGTCAAGACCCATCAGGCTGCTGTATTCAGGAGACCCATCTGACATGCAGAGACATACATAGGCTCAAAATAAAGGGTTGGAGGAAGATCTACCAAGCAAATGGAGAACAAAAAAAAGCAGGGGTTGCAATCCTAGTCTCTGATAAAACAGACTTTAAACCATCAAAGATAAAAAGAGACAAAGAAGGCCATTACATAATGGTAAAGAGATCAATTCAACAGGAAGAGTTAACTATCCTACATATATAGGCACCCAATACAGGAGCACCCAGATTCATAAAGCAAGTCCTTAGAGACTTACAAAGAGACTTTGACTCCCATACAATAATAACGGGAGACTTCAACACCCCACTGTCAACATTAGACAGATCAACAAGACAGAAAGTTAACAAGGATATCCAGGAATTGAACTCATCTCTGCAGCAAGCAGACCTAATAGACATCTACAGAACTCTCCACCCCAAATCAACAGATTATACATTCTTCTCAGCACCACATTACATTTATTCCAAAATGGACCACATAATTGGAAGTAAAGCGCTCCTCAGAAAATGTACAAGAACAGAAATTATAACAAATTGTCTCTCAGACCACAGTGCAATCAAACAAGAACTCAGGACTAAGAAATTCAATCAAAACCGCTCAACTACATGGAAACGGAATAACCTGCTCCTGAATGACTACTGGGTACATAACGAAATGAAGGCAGAAATAAAGATGTTCTTTGAAACCAATGAGAACAAAGACACAACATACCAGAATCTCTAGGACACATTTAAAGCAGTGTGTAGAGGGAAATTTATAGCACTAAATGCCCACAAGACAAAGCTGGAAAGATCTAAAATTGACACTCTCACATCACAATTAAAAGAACTAGAGAAGCAAGAGCAAACACATTCAAAAGCTAGCAGAAGGCAAGAAATAACTAAGATCAGAGCAGAACTGAAGGAGATAGAGACACAAAAAACCCTCCAAAAAAATCAATGAATCCAGTTGGTTTTTTGAAAAGATCAACAAAATTGATACACCGCTAGCAAGACTAATAAAGAAGAAAAGAGAGAAAAATCAAATAGACGCAATTAAAAATGATAAAGGGGATATCACCACCAACCCCACAGAAATACAAACTACCATCAGCGAATACTATAAACACCTCTATGCAAATAAACTAGAAACCCTAGAAGAAATGGATAATTTCCAGGACACTTACCCTTTCCCAAGACTAAACCACAAAGAAGCTGAATTCCTGAATGGACCAATAGCAGGCTCTGAAATTGAGGCAACAATTAATAGCCTACCAACCAAAAAAAGTCCAGGACCAGATGGATTCACAGCTGAATTCTACCAGAGGTACAAGGAGGAGTTGGTACCATTCCTTCTGAAACTATTCCAATCAATAGAAAAAGAGGGAATTCTTCCTAACTCATTTTATGAGGCCAACATCATCCTGATACCAAAGCCTGGCAGAGACACAACAAAAAAAGAGAATTTTAGACCAATATCCCTGATGAACATCAATGCAAAAATCCTCAATAAAATATTGGCAAACCAGATCCAGCAGCACATCAAAAAGCTTATACACCACCATCAAGTGGGCTTCATCCTGGGATGCAAGGCTGGTCCAACATACACAAATCAATAAACGTAATCCAGCATATAAACAGAACCAAAGACAAGAACCACATGATCATCTCAATAGATGCAGAAAAGGCCTTTGACAAAATTAACAGCCCTTCCTGCTAAAAACGCTCAATAAATTCGGTATTGATGGAACATATCTCAAAATAATAAGAGCTATTTATGACAAACCCACAGCCAATAT
>NW_020265319.1:0-1945 GCF_003255815.1 Theropithecus gelada | reverse complement strand
CCCCCCCTTGGCTATTGGGAGCCACCTTGCAGGGGGGTGAGCCACCCCCCGCGAGGTGGGGACCAATAGCCACCCCCTCTCCCCCCCTTGGCTATTGGGAGCCATGGTGGACTCACATCCTGGTTTCTATATTTTGAGTGGTATCATCTGCCTTTCTGGAAATAATGAACTGTTTCACAGACGGGTGTACACCCTCAGTGTATTCCTCCGGGAGTAATAATATAATTAATTATTATGCATCAATGATCGATTTTAATAATTATCAATAATACTATCAATTAATAATTTTCTGTTAATTACAGATAATTGTTTTAAATAGATTTGATCTACTCCAAGAATTAATTTTTAATATTAATGTCATTTATCGATGTTATTATTTCTTAATATTAATTATTATTTTTTTGCCAACAAACATCCCTTAGTATCTATTTAAGTAACATTGGTTGTTGATACCATTATTTTATTATTAGTTGTGTTAATATTATTAATTATTAATACTGATTGTTAACATTTTTCACCAGTATTTATAGTATCTTAATTGTGATTTTTAGTATGTGTGATTAATATTAATTTTTATATTTATTAATATTAATAATTAATAATCTTATTCCTGATATCCTGCCGGGAGAGAATATTACTCCCAGTGTCGCAGAAAGTGTACACCCCTCTATGATGTTATTCCTAGTAGCCAGGGTGTAAAGCATGACATTATTGAAACTACCACAGTGTGTGTACATGCCGTCGGTCATCTTGTTCCTTCTATCCAGGGTGGGAGAGGTTGATATGACTCCCAATATCACCGTGGGCATGGACCTCCACCGTGATATTTTCCCTAACATCCAAAGGTGGAGAGGGTGATGTTTCTTCCGATTTCGCAGGGGTTGTACACCACCCCTGTTATATGTTTCCTACTATCCAGCTGGCGAGAGGATGATATCAGTCTCAATATTGCAGGAGGTGTACACTCCTTGGTGATATTGTTCCTAATATCCAGGGACGGAGAGGATGATATCACTCCCATTAAAACAGGGGGTGTACACCCCTTCTGTGACATTGTTCCTAATAGCCAGCCGGGGAGAGGAAGATATTACCGCCAATATCGCAGGGGTGTACACCCCCTTGTGATATTGTTCCTTATATCCTGGGAGAGAGACGATGATACTAGTGGCAACGTCGGAGGGGTTGTACACACCCACTGTGCTATTGTTCCGAATAACACGATATGACTCCCAATATCACAGCGGGGGAGGTACATCCTCCTGTGATATTGTTTCTTATATTCAGGGGGAGAGGATGATATGACTCCCAATATCGCAGGGGTTGTACACACCTCCTGCGATATTGTTCCTAATATCCCGAAGGGGAGAGCCTAATATTACTCTCAATATCTCAGGGGGTGTACACCTCCTTTGTAATATTTCTCTTAATATCCATGATAGGAGAGGATGATAAGACTCCCAATATGGCAAGAAGTGTACAGCCGGCTGTGATATAGTTCCTTACATCCAGGTAGGGAGAGGATGATGTTACTGCCCGTATCGTACAAAGTGTAAAACCCCTTCGATATTTTGCCTACAATCCTGAGGGGAGAGGATGATACTACTCCCAATATCGAAGAAGGCATACACCCCCCTGGGACACTACGCCCAATATCCACGTTGGGAGACAATGACAATATGCCCAATATCGCAGGGGATGTGCACCCACCCAAGGATATTGTTCCTTATATCGAGAGTGGGAGAAGACGCTGTTACTCCCAATAATGCAGGGGCTCTGGCTGTACACCCCTCCTGTGATATTGTTCTTTATATGCTAGGGAAGAGAGGATGATACTACACCCAATATCGCAGGCGATGTACACCCACTCAGTGATGTTGTTCTTAATGTACTCCACCTCCCACCACCAGGGATGTCATTCCTAATATCCAGGGGAAGAGAGGATAAC
>NW_020265318.1:0-1945 GCF_003255815.1 Theropithecus gelada | reverse complement strand
CGGAAAGCTTCTTTCTCTTTGTTATCGGAGGATATTTCCTTTGGCCCTATAGTCTTCAAAGGGATCCGAAATATCTGTTCTCAGATTCCACAGAAATAAGGCTAGCAAAGGGATCCAGGAAATACAGATGTAACTCTGTGAGATGAATTAACAGACCTCTAAGCAGTTTCTCAGAAAAGTTCTTTCCAGATTTCATCTGAGGATATTTCCTTTTTCACCATAGCCCTGTATGGGCTTCCAAATATCACTTTGCCAATTCCACAAGAAGTGTCTTAGCCAAAGGCTTCTTGAGGGGAAACCTGTAACCCTGTGAGATGATTTCCCGGAACACAAAGAAGTTTCTCAGAAATCTTCTTTCTCTTTGTTATCGGAGGATATTTTCTTTGGCCCCATAGTCTTCAAAGGGATCCGAAATATCAGTTCTCAGATTCCACAGAAATAAGGCTAGCAAAGAGATCCACGACATACAGATGTAACCCTGTGAGATGAATTAACAGAACACTAAGCTGTTTCTCAGAAAGCTTCTTTCCAGATTTCATCTGAGGATATTTCCTTTTTCACCTTAGACCTCTATGGGCTTCCAAATATCACTTTGCCAATTCCACAAGAACTGTCTTAGTCAAAGGCTTCTTGAGGGGAAAGCTGTAACTCTGTGAGATGATTTCACAGGACACAAAGAAGTTTCTCAGAAAGTTCTTTCTCTTTGTTATCAGAGGATATTTCCTTTGGCCCTATAGTCTTCAAAGGGATCCGAAATATCAGTTCTCAGATTCCACAGAAATAAGGCTAGCAAAGAGATCCACGACATACAGATGTAACTCCGCGAGATGAATTAACAGAACACTAAGCTGTTTCTCAGAAAGCTTCTTTTCAGATTTCATCTGAGGATATTTCCTTTTTCACCATAGCCCTCTATGGGCTTCCAAATATCACTTTGCCAATTCCACAAGAAGTGTCTTAGCGAAACGCTTCTTGAAGGGGAATGGTGTAACTATGGGAGATGATTTCACAGAACACAAAGAAGTTTCTCAGAAAGCTTCTTTCTCTTTGTTATCGGAGGATATTTCCTTTAGCCCTATAGTCTTCAAAGGGATCCGAAATATCTGTTCTCAGATTCCACAGAAATAAGGCTAGCAAAGAGATCCAGGAAATACAGATGTAACTCTGTGAGATGAATTAACAGAACACTAAGCAGTTTCTCAGAAAGCTTCTTTCCAGATTTCATCTGAGGATATTTCCTTTTTCACCATAGCCCTCTATGGGCTTCCAAATATCACTTTGCCAATTCCTCAAGAACTGTCTTAGCGAAAGGCTTCTGGAGGGGAAACCTGTAACCCTGTGAGATGATTTCCCAGAACACAAAGAGGTTTCTCAGAAATCTTCTTTCTCTTTGTTATCCGAGGATATTTTCTTTGGCCCTATAGTCTTCAAAGAGATCCGAAATATCTGTTCTGAGATTCCACAGAAATAAGGCTAGCAAAGAGATCCACGACATACAGATGTAACCCTGTGAGATGAATTAACAGAACACTAAGCAGTTTCTCAGAAAGCTTCTTTCCAGATTTCATCTGAGGATATTTCCTTTTTCACCTTAGACCTCTATGGGCTTCCAAATATCACTTTGCCAATTCCACAAGAACTGTCTTAGCCAAAGGCTTCCTGGGGGAAAGCTGTAACTCTGTGAGATGATTTCCCAGGACACAAAGAAGTTTCTCAGAAAGTTCTTTCTTTTTGTTATTAGAGGATATTTCCTTTGGCCCTATAGTCTTCAAAGGGATCCGAAATATCAGTTCTCAGATTCCACAGAAATAAGGCTAGCAAAGAGATCCACGAAATACAGATGTAACCCTGTGAGGGGAAGTCTCACATCACAGAGAAGTTTCTCAGAAAGCTTCTTACCAGATTTCCTCTGAGGATATTTCCATTTTCATCATAGCCCTCTATG
>NW_020265317.1:0-8219 GCF_003255815.1 Theropithecus gelada | reverse complement strand
TCTCTGGTATGTGCAAAGATTAGAGAGCAGAACAAAAGGTGTAGTGGAGGGGGCGGGTACACATCTATCTTTGTGTCCTTTCATTTCCCCCTTCTCACAAGTAACTGGATGTCCAATCTTGGATTTCCAGAGTCTTATAATATAGCCTCACTTTCTGGGTGCAGGAGAGGCTGGTGATGGCTACGGAGGGCCATTAGTTGGATGGTATCAAACCTTTCTCTGACAAATTGTAAAATTTTATTTACCACACAGGGGCCTATAGTGAATAGAAGTAGTAAAGACATTAGGGGGCCTAAAAGGGGTGCCAGAAGGGAAAACATTGAAGAGCTCCACCAATTGTTAGCGGCTGTAGTGAATTGTTGCTTTTTCATTTCTAAGCTTAGTTCGTGTAGGCGTTGGACTCTTTCCTCAACTAACCCTGACTCATTTATATAGAAACAGCATTCTTCTTTGAGGAACATACAGGTACCTCCTTTCTCAGCCGTGAGTAAGTCTAAGGCTCTGCGGTTTTGAAGGGTGACCTGTGCTAGGGAGGTGAGCTGCCGCTGAAGGGAGGCTAGGGAATAGGCGGAGTCTTCCATAGCAACAGAGAGCTGTTGTAACAGCTTGTCGTTTTCTATCATGGAGTGTTGTAGGGCCCCTCCTGCTAACCCCGCTGCGACGACAGAGGTGGTTAAGGATATTCCGGCAATTAGTGGTAGAAAAACTGCTCGTCTATGTCGCGCAGTTTCACTTGGGGCAGTCCCTGCCCAGCCTATGAACTCTGCTGGAGTTAGCAGGGTCAGTCGGGGGACTAGTGTAACAGGGATGCACAACTGTCCGTCAGAGATGCTTTTGGACAGAGTTTTTAACAGAGTCATATTACACCAGAAGAACACACCAGGGGGAGCACGTATGGGGCTATTAGGGTATGTAGCCGTCTGGTTGCAGAGGCTGCTACTAAATGCTGAATAACAGTAGGGGTATTTTTCCTGGTAAGGGTCACGATACAGGGCTACATCGGGTATTGCAACTGTTGATAAATTAGAGTCTGGTATATAGTTTGTGGGGGGGGAGGATGGGGGAACAGCGGTTAATGGCGGTCTTCCTAGGGTGGCACACATAAAGCAAGAGGACAGGTCGCCTAAGCCGGTGAGGTTGGCGACTGCTAGCCCTTCCTGTAGTAAGGTCAGCCAAGAGAAGGGCTGCAAGTCCTGTGATAACTTGGTTTCTTGTCTGTGGATATGTGTATGGATTAAGGGTTGAATCTGGACTAGACTTCGCCACAAATATAAGTGGCTACTGGGCCAGGTACTAGTTGATGAATAGTATACCCCTCCATGTTGCGGGGTTGTCCACCGAGAGTCCCACGGGTCTCTAATTATCCAGGTATAGGTGACTGGAGACTCAGTTTGGTAAAAATACCACCCTTGTCGTTCTCTCCAGTATCGGACAGAGTGCGTCTTACAGTAGCTGTATGGGCAGCCTGCACTCTGGTGCCACCAATAATTTTTACAATTACGTTCAGTCTGATCATACTCAAAACAGATCATGGGTATTGCTGGTTGGGCAATCTGGAACTTAGTAAAATTGAGGTAAACTATAGTATTACACCTGGAGGGGGGGCAGTCTGCGCTAGCCAGCAGTTTACCCGCCTGGGGGGTTTCCCCGGGGTGAGTTTTGTTCTCATAGAGCCAGAATCTCCAGACATAGGGATTAGACGGCGCAGCAGTGAGGAGAGTCAGATGCATAAGGCATAAAAGCATAGGTAAGCTAGACATGGTTACGGCTATGGGGATGACGGCGCAGGGTTAGCTTTAAGGGATTGTTCTTAGCTTTGTCTACAGTCCATGTAACCGGTGCTCCAGACGGCTCGAGAAGGTCGGATGTTGGGTCCACTGGTTTGACGTGTGTGTAGTGGATCCACGAAGCGATGCCTTCTACTTTGAGAGCAGTGGGAGTAGTCAGGAGTACTTGCAGTGGTCCTTTCCACCTGGGTTGAAGAGTTTCTTGCCGGTGGCGCTTGACTAGGACCCAGTCTCCCGGCTGGAACGGATGAGGCGTCGGCGGAGGTCCTGCCTCGTACAGTTCTCGTAGTCTGGGCCAAATTTCCTGGTGAATTTTCTGTAAGGCTTGTAAGGAGAACAAGAGCTCAGAGACATTTTCAGTTTCAGGTTTGAGTAAGTCATCTTTTAGACTGGGGACCAGGGGTGGGGGCCTGCCATACATGATTTCATATGGTGTGAGGCCCAGTCTGTAAGGGGTATTTCGGGCCCGGAACAGAGCGTAGGGGAGAAGTACTACCCAATTAGCACCAATCTCCATGGTCAATTTAGTTAAGGTCTCCTTTAGAGTCCGATTCATCCTTTCTACCTGTCCTGAGCTTTGGGGCCTATAAGCACAATGTAATTTCCAATTTGCCCCAAGAATGGAAGCCAAATCCTGACTTACCTTAGCAACGAAGGCTGGTCCATTGTCTGACCCTATTTGGACGGGAAAGCCATACCTGGGGAGGATTTCTTCCAAAATTTTCTTTGCTACAACCTGAGCAGTTTCTCTCTTAGTTGGGAACGCTTCTGTCCATCCTGAAAAAGTATCTACAAAGACAAGTAAGTACTGATACCCATATTTTCCAGGCTTTATCTCAGTAAAGTCTATTTCCCAATAGACACCAGGCCTAGTTCCTCTACACCTGATTCCTGCGGCGGTCTGGGTTTGGGGGCAAGCGTTGTTCAGTTGGCAGGCTTTGCAATTTGTTGTGACATCGCTGGCCAGTTCAGCTATGCGTCTGATTCTGAACTTGGCGTGCCTGATTAAGTCTATCATTCGCCGGGCACCCAGGTGGGTTGTCCAGTGGATATGTTCCAACACCTGCCGTCCTAATTTTTCTGGTAGGATGGTCTGGTCATTTGCATCAGTCCACCACCCATTTTGAACCTGTTTTAGGGGAAGCGTGTCCATCCATTCGCGATCCTGTTCGGTATAGTCGGGAAAACATGGCAAATTTCGCGGGCCAGGATCAGGGAGCTGGAGCGCGAGGAGCTGACTGGGAGCTTTTGCTATGCTCTTTGCGGTTTGGTCAGCTAAGAAGTTGCCTCGAGCAATTGGCGTAGTTGGTTTCTGATGCCCAGGGCAATGTACAATAGCCAATTTCTTTGGTTTCCACAAAGCAGTTAATAGAGCTAGGATCTCTTGCTTGTTTTTTATTTCTTTGCCTTCAGCTGTTAATAGTCCCCTCTCTCTGTAGATGGCCCCATGTATGTGCGCTGTAGCGAAAGCATAGCGGCTATCCGTGTATACTGTTAGTTTTTTCTCTGCCCCTAGAGTGAGGGCCTGTGTGAGTGCTATCAGCTCGGCTCTTTGGGCCGATGTCCCTGGAGGCAAGGGTTCCGCCCAGATTACCTCAGTCTCTGACGTTACAGCCGCTCCTGCATACCGCTGGCCTTGGTGGACGTAGCTGCTGCCATCAGTGAACCAGATGAGTTCTGTGTCGGGGAGCGGACGATCTTGCAGGTCCTCCCGCACCCCATGCACCTGAGCCAGTATCTCAGTGCACTCATGGGACGGGGCGTCCAAGTCTGGATTTGGCAGCAGTGAAGCAGGGTTTAAAGAGGTTGGGGGCAGAAAAGTTATTCTGAGGGGTTTTAACAGCAGTCCTTGATAGTGGGTGAGCCGGGCGTTACTCATCCATCGGTCCGGCGGCTGCCGGAGGACGCCTTCAATGGCATGCGGGGTTATAACGCGCAACTCTTGCCCCATGATAAGTTTATCAGCGTCTCGGACCATTAGGGCGGTCGCCGCGATTATCCGCAGGCAGGGTGGCCAGCCAGCAGCCACTGAATCTAATTTTCTTGACAAATAGGAAACTGGCCTCTGCCAGGGGCCTAGGTACTGTGTTAACACGGCTTTTGCAACACCCTTACTTTCATCTACGTATAAGTGGAAGGGCTTGGAGACATCAGGGAGCCCCAGCACGGGGGCTGATAACAAGGCAGTTTTGATTTGTTGAAAGGCCAGCTCAGCCTCTTCCGTCCAATTGAAGGGCTGCCGTTCCTTTGTTGCCTGGTATAGGGGCTTGGCTAACTCAGCAAATCCGGGTATCCATAACCTACAGAACCCTGCCGACCCCAGGAATTCTCTCACTTGCCATGTCGACTGGGGTCTAGGGATGCGTAGGACTGTTTCCTTTCGGGCTTTGGTTAGCCAGCGTTGCCCCCCTTTTAATAGGTAGCCCAGATAAGTTACCTCCGACTTGCAGATCTGAGCCTTTGTTGCTGAGGCTCGGTAGCCTAGCTCCCCCAGAGTCTTCAAGAGGTCCTCAGTCCCTTGAACACAAGTTTCCGGGGATCTGGCTGCTATTAAGAGATCATCAACATATTGCAAAAGAGTTATTTCAGGGTGTTGCCGCCGGTACTCACCCAGATCTTCATGAAGGGCTTCATCGAACAGGGTTGGCGAGTTCTTGAACCCTTGTGGTAGCCTGGTCCATGTTAGCTGACCGTTGATGCCCCTCTCAGGATCCGTCCATTGAAATGCAAAGAGTCCTTGACTTTTGGGAGCCAGAGGAAGGCTGAAGAAAGCATCTTTTAGATCAAGAACGGTATACCACTGTTTTTCGGGATGTAAAGCACTCAGAAGGGTGTATGGATTGGGCACAGTGGGATGTATGTCCATGACCCTTTTATTAACTTCTCTTAAATCCTGTACTGGCCTGTAGTCCGTACTGTTGGGTTTACGAACAGGTAACAGTGGAGTATTCCAGGATGAGTGGCAAGCCCGTAGGACTCCCTGGTCTAGGAGTCGGCGGATATGGGGCGTAATTCCTTCTCTTGCCCCCAGGGGCATAGGATATTGCCGAACCCGAACCGGGTCCGTCCCTGGCTTAACTTCCACAAATATGGCAGGTCGATGTTTAGCTAGCCCTAAGCCCCCAGTTTCTGCCCACGCTTCAGGGAAACGCTGGAGCCAAGAGTCAATTTCCTGATCGGGGGGCTTTTGCTCTTGATGGAGTCTGTACCCATCTTCTTTTTTTTTTTTTTTTTAGATGGAGTCTCGCTCTGTCACCCAGGCTGGAGTGCAGTGGCCGAATCTCAGCTCACTGCAAGCTCCACCTCCCGGGTTTACGCCATTCTCCTGCCTCAGCCTCCCGAGTAGCTGGGACTACAGGTGCCCGCCACCTCGCCCGGCTAAGTTTTCGTATTTTTTAGTAGAGACGGGGTTTCACCGTGTCAGCCAGGATGGTCTCGATCTCCTGACCTCGTGATCCGCCCGTCTCGGCCTCCCAAAGTGCTGGGATTACAGGCTTGAGCCACCGCGCCCGGCCTGTACCCATCTTCTAAGGTGACAGTCAGGATAGATATTGGCCTGTTTTGGGAATCAGTTATCTTGGGCCCTTCTGGCTCAAAGTGGATTTGGGCCCCCATTTTTGTCAGCAAGTCCCTCCCTAGTAGAGGGCAGGGGCTCTCTGGGATGACTAGGAAGGAATGGGAGACTTTTCCCGTTCCTAAGTCTACAGTCCCCTGGGTTGTCCAGGGGTATTTTTTGATGCCTGTGGCCCCATGCACCCAGGATGTTTTCTTAGACATTTTTCCAATTGGTTTGGTTAGGACTGAGCGTTCCACCCCAGTATCGACCAAGAAGCGAACTAGGGACCCCTCCACTTGCAAAGTTACCCTGGGTTCAGGGAGGGGGTCCGAACCCCGTCCCCCCTAGTCAGAGTCCTGGGTAACGAGCACGGAGGTAGGGTTAGCTGGTCTCCGTTTCTTTGGGCAGTCTTTAATCCAGTGACCACGTTCCTTGCAATAAGCACACTGATCCTTTTCTAATCCTTGCCTAGAGCCTTGCTTTTTCTGCTTTCTGCTTTGGCCATTCCAAAGCAGAAAAAGCTGCTACTTTTTACCTTAGTAGCAGGGAAAGCTGCTACTAAGACTTTGGTCATTTCTTTGGTTGCCTTGAACTGTTTTTCTTCTGGAGTATCCCTATTATTATAAACTCGCTGGGCCATCTGAAGGAGGTCCTGAATCTGCTTTCCCTCTAATACTTCTAATTTCTGGAGTTTTCTTTTAATATCTGGTGTTGCCTGGTTTACAAAGGACATTACTACCGCTGCCTGATTTTCCGGTGCTTCCGGGTCCATAGGGGTAAACTGTCTGAAGGCTTCCATTAATCTCTCTAAATACACAGCAGGGCTTTCTGTCTTACCTTGTAACACAGAATATACTTTAGCCAAATTGGCGGGCTTGCGAGCTGCAGCCCGGAGACCCGCCATTAGAGTCTGGCGATAAATGAGCAGTCGTCCCCTACCTTCTGCCATGTTGTAGTCCCATCTGGGCCGGGTCAAAGGAAAAGCCGCGTTAATGAGGTCAGGATTTGCAGTTGGCTGGCCGTCATCTCCTGGAACCAGCTTTCTGGCCTCAACTTGGATTCTTTCCCGCTCCTCCGTTGTGAACAGGATTCGGAGGAGCTGTTGACAGTCATCCCAGGTCGGCTGGTGAGTAAACATGACACTGTCTAACAATGAGGTTAGATCTTTGGGATTATCGGAGAACCGAGCATTTTGGGACTTCCAATTGTATAAATCACTAGTGGAAAAAGGCCAATACATGAGACGGGAGAGCCCGGTATCATCGAGCGATCCTATTTCTCTGAGAGGCAGGGCTACAGTGGAGTCAGGGAGTCGAGAAGCTTGGTCCCGCAGTACGCGGCCTCGCGTTCGGCCGGCCGGCCCCCCCGGGTTACTTTCGCTCTCGGCTGCTTCCGCTTCTCTGTTTCCCTCTACAGAAGCACCACCCTGGGGGACTGGGTCCTGCGGGATAAGGTGCGGATATGGTGGGGGAAATGTGGGTTCTAACGTTAGGGGGTCCTGGCTGTCTGGCAGCACAGGGGCCGAGGGAGCAGAGGGAGTCCTTTGTCTTGTAGGTCGCGTTACTAGGACCTTGCAAGGCTCAAGGATGAATGGAGTTATCCAGGGCGGTGGGTCTTCCACAAGATTTTGCCACACTAGAATATAAGGAATTTGATCAGGATGTCCTGACTGCCCTGGCAGGAAAATCTTAGTTTTTACCTTAGTAATAATAGAGAGACAGAAAGTTCCTTCGGAGGGCCACCCTACGCCAAAAGAGGGCCATTCCGAACTGCAGAAAGGAACTAGCTTTCCTTTCTTTAGTTCTACACTTAAGTTACGCCCCCGAGCCTTCACATCCTTAAAATTGGTAACAAGGAGTGAGAGCGGCGTGCTCTGGTTGTTGCCCATCTTTGGACTGCTCCTACAAAGAGAAGGGGGGACGAAAATGAGTGTGAAGCAGAGGGGAGTATCCGACAGGTCCGGTCCTGGAAGGGGAAGAAAAGGTTTTATGTTTCGTTTTTGGGCTTACACTTAACACTTAACAATAACGGACAGACAGTGATAACGATGAGCATTCGCGAGCGCGTGTCGGACTTCCGATCTGAGTCAGACGGGGCAACCAAAGATGGAGGCCCCCAGATGGGCACTGGGGAACGTCTCCCACCAGTCCCGAGTGGCTGTCTTCTAGCGTGTCCGCCAAGACCGTGCCACTTACAGAACAGACCAATACAGATTACAGATTACGGATTTCGTGAAATTTCAGGGAGACAGACAGAGACAAAGACAGAGACAGTGACAAAGCCGGCTTACCTACAGATTAAGATCCGTTGACTTGGGGATCTGGTGGGCTTGGGGGAAATCCCGGACGAGCCCCCATTTGTTATGCCCAGACCGTTTATTCCCCGAAGAAGACCACCAGAGTCCAGAGTCAAAGCTAAGCAGCAAGGATCTTTATTACAGGTTCGAACCTGGAACTCTCCCTCGCTCGTGAAACGAGACGGGCAGGAGAGCTCCCCCACTGAGCTCCGAGCAGTGTTATATAGTCTAAGAAAAGTGGGCATAGAGTTATTATACAAATCAGATATATGATTGGCTAGTGTTTGAACAAGGCGATTTGGCTAACTATGATTGGTTCCCGCCATTTCTGATATTTCGGTTCAACCTTTGAGGCGGGAGAGCAGGTTTATGGCAGCAGGAGTTTATCTTACTTAAACACGTCTTGTGACCTTTACAAAATCTCTGGTACGTGCAGAAAAACAGGTACTCATAGAACTTACGAAATCTCTGGTATGTGCAAAACAAAATCTCTGGTACGTGCAGAAAGACAGGTACTCACAGAACTTACGAAATCTCTGGTATGTGCAAAGATTAGAGAGCAGAACAAAAGGTGTAGTGG
>NW_020265316.1:0-1945 GCF_003255815.1 Theropithecus gelada | reverse complement strand
CTGGGCGGGTGACTGGCTTTGCCAGAACTAGCACCTACCAAGAGCCACGGGGAGAGTTCCAGTGGACGGAACCTCAGCTCCTCCCAATCCAATCTCAGGAGAGACCACCATGTCTTTTGCCTGGTTCTATTCATCAGAAGTGAGCCGCTGAGTCCAGCCCTCTTCTAGGGTCTGGCTGTGAACACTAAGGACAGCGGCCAAGGGGAGCCACTTGGGAGGGTGATGCTGCCTGGGACCTGCCTAGGACAAGGTGAAGGAGAACAGGCATAGGGACAGCTGCCCTTCCCACTTCCCCTCAGTGGTGAGCGCAGGAGTTGCTGATGTGTCCTAAAGGAGTTCTGGCATCCCAGGAGGGAAGCAGCTCCCAGCCATGAGGACACCATGACCCAGTGCCCCAGCATGTGGGGCTGCACATTCCAGGGCTACCTGAGCTGCAGCCTCTTCCCCTTCTCTGCTGTCTCGGCCTGTGCATGGAGTGGGCATCTCAAATCTGCAGGGACCAAACTGAGCTCAGGCCTCTGCACCCCCCACACAACCCCCCATCGCTCAGTCTTCCTCACCTCAGCTCCTGGTGACTCCATCCTCCCAGGGGCTCAGGCTGAAGCCTTGCAGTGCTCCTGCACCCCGGCATCTAAGTCCCTCAGGAAAGTCCCTATTGGCTCTTCATTGCATCTGGAGCCACTGGGGCCAGGCCACCACCTTTGACCTGGACCGTAACAGGCTCCCTCCTCATCCCCTGCTCTGCCCCAACCTCCACCCCACCTCCATGTCTCGGGTGTCCTCAGCTTCAAAGTCAGGGTGCACCTATCAGGATGTAATTCAGTCATCTTCCCTGCTGACTCAGAGTCACAGACCCCACACAAGCCACAGTGGCCTGTCCTCTGGTCCCTTCAGATCCTGATGCTGCCCAGAGGCCCATGCAGGCACCCAATAACTTCAGGCCCAGCCTGCTCTTTCCTCAACCCAGTCCCTCCTCTCCCTACCGACTCTGCCCACTTTCCACAGGTCTGTCCTGCAAGGTCTCCTGCACGGTGAGGCCTCCCCAGATCACCCTCTTAGAAATTTTGGGCTCCATGCACACTCCTGTTCCCTCCCTGCTGCTCTTAAAACATCCTCGTCAGTGTCACACATGGGGCATTTCACCTATCTGCTGGGCTTCTCGAAAGGTCCTCTGGCTGAACTCTGAATGCCATGGATTCAGAGATATTTGACTATTCCCTGCTGCAGTCCCAGGGCAACAGCAGAGCCCAGGACAGGGTGAACTTGTCATGGGTGCTGCTGAATGAATGAATGAAGGAGGGAGTGAGTGAGTGAGTGAAGGAGTAAATGAGTGAGTAAATGAGTGAATGGGTGAGTGAGTGAGTCAGTCAGTGAATGAGTGAGTGAGTGGATGAGGGAAGGAGAAATGAGTGAGTGAGTGGGTAAATGACTGAATGAGTGACGTGAGTGAGTGAATGAATTGCGAAGGGAGTCAATGAGTGAATAAGTGAGTAAGTGAATGAATGAGCGTCTTAGTGAATGAGTGAGTGAATAAGCAAGTGAATAAGTGAGTGAATGAGTGAGTGACCGAGGGAATAAATGAGTGATGAGTGAGTGAGTGAGTGA
Organism: Theropithecus gelada; assembly: GCF_003255815.1. Lineage (NCBI taxonomy): Eukaryota > Metazoa > Chordata > Mammalia > Primates > Cercopithecidae > Theropithecus > Theropithecus gelada. The sequence goes on along the minus strand of NW_020265316.1, from coordinate 340 downwards.
ATGAATGAGTGAGTGAGTGAATGAATGAGTGACTTAGTGAACGGGTGAGTGGGTGAATGAGTGAGTGAACAGATGAGTGGGTGAGTGAGTGAATGGGTGAGGGAAAGAGTGAGTGAATGAGTCAGTGAGCGAACAAATGAATGAGGGAGTGAAGAAGTGAGTGAGTGAATGAATGAGTGAGTGAGTGAATGAGTCAATAAATGAGTGAGTGTGTGAGTAAAGGATGAGTGAATGAGTGAGTGAAGAGGTGAATGAGTGAGTGAATGAGTGAATGATTTGAGTGAGGGAATGATTGAGTGAATGAATGAGGAAATGAGTGAGTGAGTGAATAAGTGAGTGA
>NW_020265315.1:0-1946 GCF_003255815.1 Theropithecus gelada | reverse complement strand
CAATGGTGAACAAAGAGAAAAAACGACAGTGAACACAGGGAAAAGATGATAGTACACAAAGAGAAAATACAACAGTGAACCCAGAGAAAAGACGATGGTGAACCCAGAGAAATGACGACAGTGAATCCAGAGAAAACATGACAGTTACCCAGAGAAAAGAAAATGGTGCACCCACAAAAAAACAAACAAACAAACAAACAAAAAAAAAAAAAACAATGAATCTAGAGAAAAGACGATGGTGCACGCAGAGAAAAGATGAGAGTGCACCCAGAAAAGAGACAACAGTGAACCCAGAGAAAAGATGACGGTGCACCCAGAAAAAGATGATGACAGTGAACACAGATAAAAGGCGATGGTGAATCCAAGGAAAATAAAACAATAAATCCAGAGTAAATATGAGAGTGAATTGAGAGCAAAGATGATGTTGCACCCAAAGACGTGAGTGAATCCAGAAAAAAATACAGGGACAGTGAATGAAAAGACGACAGTGAACCCAGAGAAATGATGACAGTGAAACAAGGAAAAATGACAGTGAACCAAGAGAAAAGATGATGGTACACCCAAAGAAAATAAAATGTGAACCCAGAGAAGAGATGATAGTGAACCCAAAGATATGACAACAGTGAACCCAGAAAAAAGATGACAGTTTACCCAGAGAAAAGACAATGGTGCACCCAAAGAAAAGACAACAATGAACTCAGAGAAAAGACAATAACCCAGAGAAAAGATGACGATGCACCCAGAAAAAGATGATAGTGATCACAGAGAAAAGAAGACAGTGAACTCAGAGTAAATAAAACAGAGAACCCAGAGAAAATATGACATTGAATTCAGAGAAAAGATGACGGTGCACCTAGAGAAAAGATGACAGTGATACCAGAAGAAAAGAATAAAAAAGTTGAACAAAAGAGAAAAGATGACAGTGAACCCAGAGAAAAGACGATGGTGCACCCAGAGAAAAAGATGACACTGAATCTGGAGAAAAGATGACGATTAACCCAGAGAAAAGATGACAGTAAAAGTAAAGGAAAGATGAAGGTGAACCCCCAAAAAAGGTGACAGTGACCCCAGAGAACATATGACAGTGAAACAAGAGAAAAGATGATGGTGAGTCCAAAGAAAAGATGATGGTGAACACAGTGAAAACACAACAGTGCACCCAGAAAAAAGATGACAATGAACCCAGAGAAAAGGTAACTGAGAACTCAGAGAAAAGATGATGTGCAACCAAAGATAACACAACAGTGAACAAAGAGAGAAGGTGACAGTAAACACAGATAAAAGACAATGCTGCAATCAGAGAAAAGACAACAGTGAACCCAGAGAAAAGACAACAGTTAATTACAAGAAAAGATGACAGTGAACAAGTAGAAAAGACAACAGTGAATCCAGAGGTGGGGAAAAAAAAAAAACAACAGTGACGCCAGGAAAAAGATGACAGAAAACCCAGAGAGAAGAGGATAGTGCACCCACATAAATGATGACGGTAAACCCAGAGAATATACAACAAAGAAATGCAGAGAAAGATAACAGCGCACTCAGAGTAAAGATGATGGTGAACCCAGAGAATTATATAAGACAATGAACCCTGAGAAGGGACGATGGAGAAACCAGAGAAAAGATTACAGCGAACTCACAGAAAAGACAACGGTGCACCAGAGGAAATACAACAGTGAATCAAGAGAAAAGGCAACAGTGAACGCAGAGAAAATACAACAGTGAACCTAGAGAAAAGATGACAAGGCACCCAAAAAACCACAAAAGTGAAACCAGAAAAAGATGACAGTGAAACCAGATAAAAGATGATGGTGTACACAGAGAAAACACAACAGTGAACCCAGAGAAAATAGGACAGCGAACCCAAAGATAAGATGAGAGGGCAACCAGAGAAAAGACAACAGTGAACCAAGAAAGAATATGACATGGAAACAAAAGAAAAGATAGTG
>NW_020265314.1:0-1946 GCF_003255815.1 Theropithecus gelada | reverse complement strand
GATGGGGTTTTCTAAATATTCTATCATGTCATCTGCAAACAGGGACAATTTGACGTCTGCTTTTCCTACTTGAATACCCTTTATTTCTTTCTCCTGCCTGATTGCCCTGGCCAGAACTTCCAACACTGTGTTGAATAGGAGTGGTGAGAGAGGGCATCCCTGTCTTGTGCCAGTATTCACAGGGAATGCTTCCAGTTTTTTCCCATTCAGTATGATATTGGCTGTGGGTTTGTCATAAATAGCTCTTATATTTTGAAGTATGTCCCATAAATACCTGGTTTATTGAGACTTTTTAGCATGAAGGGCTGTTGAATTTTGTCAAAGGCCTTTTCTGCATCTATTGAGATAATCATGTGTTTTTTGTCTTTGGTTCTGTTTCTGTGATGGATTACATTTATTGATTTGCCTATGTTGAACCAGCCTTGCATCACAAGGATGAAGGCAACTTAATCGTGATAGATAAGCTTTTTGATGTGCTGCTGGATTCGGTTTGCCAGTATTTTATTGAGGATTTTTGCATCGGTGTTCATCAGGGATATTGGTCTAAAATTCTCTTTTTTTGCTGTGTCTCTGCCAGACTTTGGCATTAGGATGATGTTGGCCTCATAAAATGAGTTAAGGAGCTCATTTATGAGCTTAACTCATAAAATGAGTTAAGGAGCCCCTTTTTCTGTTGATTGGAATCGTTTCAGAAGGAATGGTACCAACTCATCCTTGTACCTCTGGTAGAAGTCGGCTATGAATCTGTCTGACCTGGACTTTTTTTGGTTGATAGGCTATTAATTATTGCCTCAATTTCAGAGCCTGTTATTGATCTATTCAGGGATTCAACTTCTTCCTGGTTTAGTCTTGGAAGGGTGTATGTGTCCAGGAATTTATCCATTTCTTCTAGGTTTTCTAGTTTATTTGCGTGGATGTGTTTATAGTATTCTCTGATGATAGTTTGTATTTCTGTGTGATCGGTGGTAATATCCCCTTTATCATTTTTAATTGTATCTACTTCATTCTTCTCTCTTTTCTTCTTTATTAGTCTTGCTAGTGGTGTATTTTCTTGATCATTTCAAAAACCAGCTCCTAGATTCATTGATTTTTTGAAGTTTTTTTTGTGTCTCTATCTCCTTCAGTTCTGCTCTGATCTTAGTTATTTCTCGCCTTCTGTTAGCTTTTGAATTTGTTTGTCATTGCTTCTCTAGCTATTTTAATTGTTATGCTAGGTTGTTGATTTTAGATCCTTCCTGCTTTCTCTTGTGGGAATTTAGTGCTATAAATTTCCCTCTACACACTGCTTTAAATGTTTCTCAGAAATTCTGGCATGTTGTGTCTTTGTTCTCATTGGTTTCAAAGAATGTCTTCATTTCTACCTTCGTTTCGTTATTTATCCAGAGTCATTTAGGAGCAGGTTGTTCAGTTTCCATGTATTTTTGCATTTTGAGTGAGTTTCTTAATCCGGAGTTTAATTTGATTGCACTGTGGCCTGAGAGACAATTTGTCGTGATTTCTGTTCTTTTACATTTTCTGAGGAGTGCTTTACTTCCAACTATGTGTTGAATTTTGGAACAAGTGCGATTTGGTGCTGAGAAGAATGTACATTCTTTTGATTTGGGGTGGAGAGTTCTGTAGATGTCTATTAGGTCTGCTTGGTGCAGAGGTGAGTTCAAGACCTGCATATTCTTGTTAACCTTCTTTCTCATTGATCTGTCTAATGTTGACAGTGGAGTATTCAACTCTCTAATTATTATTGTGTGGGGGAGTGACTCCGTCTTTATTCCAGCAGTTTGGGCTTCAAATTTACATTCTCTGTGAATTCCAGGACATCTCAACCAGAGAAACTACTACTAGGAAACTAAGTAGTGCAGTGTATCTGGGAGAAGCAAGTACAAATCTCCTTGAAAGGATCCATGTTCAACCCAAGATGAAGACCCAGATGAGGCATGGACAATGTAAAC
>NW_020265313.1:0-1947 GCF_003255815.1 Theropithecus gelada | reverse complement strand
GGACCTGCAATTCTTTAGTAATGTGTGGTTAAGCACATTATATATATGTGTGTGTGTGTGTATGTGTGTGTGTGTTTCAAGACAGAGTCTCACTCTGTTGCCCAAGTTGAAGTGCAGTGGTGTGATCTCGCCTCACAGCAACCTCCGCCTCCTGGGTTCAAGCAATTCTCCTACCTCAGCCTCCAGAGGAGCTGGGACTACAGGTGCATGTCACCATACCCAGCTAATTTTTTGTATTTTTAGTAGAGGAGGGGTTTCACCGTGTTGGTGAGTTGGCCAGGCTGGTCTTGAACTCCTGACCTCAAATGATCCACCCACCTTGGCCTCCCAAAGTGCTGGGATTACAGGTGTGAGCCACTGCGCCCAGTCTTAAGCATATTTTTGATATTAATCATTTCTATTTCTTTTCCTGTGAACTGCCTTTTCACAGCTTTTGACCACTACAGTGAGTTGAATAATGTCCTACAAAATTCACGTCTATCTGGAACCTCAGAATGTGACCTTATTTAAAAAAAAGATTTCTGAAGATGTCATCAGTTAAGATGAAGACACCCTGGCATGGGGCAGACCCTAAATATAAAGAGTGCCACCCTTAGAAGAGGTGGGCACAGGCACTAGGAACACGGCACGTGAACATGGGGGCAGAGGTCGGAGCGGTGCAGCCATGAGCCAAGGAAGGCCAAGGACTGCTGGTGGCTCCAGAAACTGACAGGGGCAGGAAAGCCTTCTTCCCTACAGTTGTCAGAGACAGCAGGGCCTTGGTTTTGCATTTCCAGATCCAGAACTATGACAGGATAAATTTGTTTTTGCAAGCCACCAACTTGGGATTACTTTGTTACAGCAGCCAAAGGAAAATAACACATTCAGTAAAAAAAAAAAAAAAGCCCTGAATCTTCTGCTGATTTTTTTCATTTGCCTATAAATGAAATCAGTCCTATCTATGAAATTAAATGTAATTCTGATACACACAAGCATGTATGTGCACACATGTGTGAGTTGAAAAGCACAGGCTGGGTGCGNTCCAGCACTTTGGGAGGCCAAGGCAGGCAGATTACCTGGGGGCAGGAGTTTGAAACCAGCCTGGCCAACATGGTGAAATCCCGTCGCTACTGAAAATATAAAAATTAGCCGGGCATGGTGGCAGGCACCTGTAATCCCAGCTACCTGTGAGGCTGAGGCAGGAGATTTGCTTGAACCTGGAGGCGAAGGTTACAGTGAGCCGAGATCGTGCCACCGCACTCCAGCCTGGACAACAGAGTGAGACACTGTCTCAAAAAAGAAAAAACAAAAAAAGCATAACTACATAGTGAACACCCATGAAGCCAATACCCAGGTCCAAGGGCATGACTGATAACATCCACCTACCTGCATCTACCTCTCCCATCTCACCCTCATCCTCCCACAAGGAGTACCCATTAAAACCACAACCCTGAATTTTGTATTTCTGCTTCTAAAAAGGTTTCACTATACATATGTGTGCCAAATGAAACACTGTTTCATTTTGATTGTTTTTGAATTTTGTTAACATAGACTTCTATCATAGGAGTCTTTGGGACTTGGTTCAGTATTATACTTCTTAGACTAATCTGCCTATTGCAAATAACTGCAGGCCCCTAACTTCCACTACTGCATGACACATCTCCCTGTCATATAATAACACTGTAATATAATTTCCACCTGCTGATGGGTGCTCCAGCTGTTTCCAGATTTCTGCTGCTCTGTTCACACCTGGCCACATTTCCTGGTGTGTGTGTTTCTCCTACACATCCAGGAGAAAAACTGCTGGTTAACTGAGTGCCTGAATGTCCAACCTAGTAGGATACTGGCAATTGATTTCCACAGTGGTCAAACCTAGACTTCCACCACGTACGCTCTCCCATAGGGTGAGATCTTTATCACCCTGATCTTCACAAGTTAACAGAACTGTTTAAAGAATGATGGTCCAGA
>NW_020265312.1:0-1947 GCF_003255815.1 Theropithecus gelada | reverse complement strand
GACAGGCCGCGCCCCGTGCAACTCCATCACAAGAATAACAGCTGCACTTGGCTAGTGCACAGGTGGCCACCCCTCGGCCCAGCTGGCCACGCTAAGCACATCACCACCGTGAAGTCCAATCAGACTCAGCTGCTGGCACAGTCCAGTTATCGGCCCCCAAGAACATTCTGGATCACAATTCACAGTACTGATTGCCATCAGGGCCACACGTGGCTGAATGTATTTACAGGAGGACGCCACAGCCGATCTGGCTGCACTGAAAACATTTCCCACTGTACGTTCTTACAACACCGTTTTATTTGCACTTTATTAAACTTTTATGGCTTTTTTCTGCCTATCTACTTTATGGGAGTGTTTCTTGTTCTTATGACTGCAGTGATACTTTAAGCTACAACTATTAATGTGTAAAATTAGTTTGGAAGTCGCCTTATCATTAAACATTTCACAAGCAAGCAGTCAGAGGCACCTAACCCGGAGGCCTCTTTTCTTCTCTGAGCCAAACCTACATTGGACTCAAAGAAAATGGCACATGGAGAGGGGCTGGATCTCCAGCGCCCATTCCTAGGGAGCCTCCTGGGGAGCAGATATGGAGGGAGAAGCCCTGGGCTACGGCACCGTCTTACTAAAGAAAAGTCCATTTGGGTAAATGTAAGCGCCAGACTTAAGAGATTAAGCAAACCATGAAAAGAAACCACTAACCACAGCTTCTCCAAAACAGAACTAAACTCCCTTTAGTTTGAATTGGAAAAGCAGAAGTGATGATCAGGATACAAAAAAAAAATGACAAAGTATCTGAAACAGGAGAATAATCAAGGGTCTCTGTCTCTTCCTGTGTCAGTGGGAGCCTCGCATCTAAGCTGGATTTACAAGGTTACTACGTTGGACTGAAAGTTATCCCCAACCCCAGTTTGTAAGCAAGTGGAGCAGAATGCTTCAATTGTTTCAAGGTTTAGCGGTAAAGCTCTGCAACTCTCACAACCATTTTAATTGGTGTGAATTTTAAAGTGACTCAATCTGTTGGCTGGAGTATCTAATGGCTTAACCACGGGGTCATGTTGGAAAATTATTCCAATTGCTTTTGTTTTTTCTACTGAAGATGCATTTGAACGTTCTTGTAGTTTGCAGTTGGCTGGTTCTGATGTTTGGTCCTGAGGAGGCCCAAGTACCCGGAGAGGAAGAATCTGAAACCTCAAGACACTCGAGTGCTGTCTGGGCAGATGGAGACCCCAACCCGAGGGCCACTGACGGACTCAGCACGGGCGCAGGGCTGCCCGACGCAACAGGCCACGTATTTGCCGCTTACAAAACAACATAAGCACACACCCCCAGGTGTGCACACACGCTCTGTACACACTCACGTCTGTCCGTGCCAACACCAACCCACAACCCCGAGGTGTGCACACACGCTCTGTACACATCTGTCCCTGCCAATGCCAGCACACATTCTGTATGCACTCACATCTGTCCCTGCCAATGCCAGCACATATCCCCAAGGTGTGCACACACGCTCTGTACACGCTCACATCCCTCCCTGCCAATATGAGCACACACCCCCAGGGGTGCACACACGCTCTGCACATACTCACGTCTGTCCCTGCAGCCTGAGCCAAACAGTCACAGAGAGGCAGAGGAGGAGGAGGAAGGACGTGATGGGCACTGAGGTCCTGGGAAGGTTCCCCTCCCTACTTCGGGAGAGACCCCTCATGTGATCCTGCCGTCACTCGCCCTTCCGCCTCCATCCTCCATCCTCCCACAGGGATCAGGAGGATGCCCACTGCACAGAGCTGTGATGAGCATGAACAGAAGATGGCAGGAGCTCATGCCAAGGTGCTGAGCACGGGCCTACGGAGTGCTTCTTTCTGCTGTGGCTGACATCATCAAACAAGAGGCTGACATGGCTTCCGCAGAGAATGTCACTCGCTGAGAAACTGAAACGTGTGACCTAAG
>NW_020265311.1:0-1947 GCF_003255815.1 Theropithecus gelada | reverse complement strand
AGAAGCTGAGCACTGATTGCCAAGACAATGGGGAAAAGGCCTTGAAGACATTTCATGGCTTGAGTTCACAGTACTAACTGTCTGTATGATCATAAAGAAAGTTTAATTGGCTCACGGTTCTGCAGGCTGCAAAGGAAACACAGTGGTTTCTGCTTCTGGGAGGACTCAGGTGCCTCCTGATCACACCAGAAGGCCAAGGGGCAAGGAGATGTTTCACATGGCAGGAGAAGGAGCAGACTGAGAGGAAAAAGGTGCCACACCCTGCTATAAAACCAGATCTCATGAGAACTCACTGTCACGAGGTCAGCATCAAGAAGACAGTGCTTAACCACTGGTGAGGCTTCCACTCTGGAAAATCACCTCCCACTGTTTCCAGGAAGAAGCATGCTGCAGAGGCAGAGCCTCTTGGGAAACCTCTGCTCAGGCACTGCAGAAGGAAAATACAGGCTTGCAGGCCCCACGCAGAGGTCCACCACCCTCCGGACCCCAGGCCCACCCTAGCAGAAGTGGCTGGTTGCTCCTTGAGCCACCTTGGCTTTGCCTGCAATGCACAGGCCCCTGCCACCGACACACTGCTCCGACTGAGCTTGTCCTGCCTTGTCCCAAATTCTAAGTCTGGCCAGGGCCACAGAAGGCCGAGGCCCATGGGTGGTAATCCTGCCTGCTTTCTGCACTTGAACATAAAGTCCTCCTCAACACGGCCTGTGGTCTGCCTTTTGGCAACCAACAAGACCGCAGTGCCATAGGAGCCCTGAGGCATGGACTGGAGCACGAAAGGCAGCACACACCCTGCTCCTGAGCCGGCTGCTCATTTTCTGTGTCGCTCCATTTGTAGCACGGTTGTTGCACTGAGGCTTCTGCATGCCGGGCAAGGCTAAGCTGGCTCAAAGAGCAACCAGCCACCTCTGCAAGGGTGTGCCAACAGAAGGCGGACCAGCCACCAACATCACTCACTGCAGGACATGGGACATCAGTTCTCCTATGCTAAAGATAAGGCCACGGTGCCATCTGCTTTTCCTCAGGCCTCTGCTCCATCAGCCATTAGGTGGCAGCCACTCATGCTGTGTGAACCTGGCCATCCCCGCTTCCTTGAGTGGATGAGGTTAGTGGCTGGTCCACTGGCTCCTGGCACACCCTTGCAGAAGAGGCTGGTTGCTCTTTGAGCCAGCTTGGCCTTGCCTGGCATGCACAGGCACAAGGTACTGACATGCTGCTCTGAGTGAGATTGTCCGGCCTTGGGCCAAATTCTAAGTCAGGTCACGGCCACAGAAGTTGAGTCCCCCAGGTGGTAATTCTGGCAACTTTCTACACTTGAACATAAAGTCTTCCTCAAGATGGCCTGTGGTCTGCCTCTTGGCCACCAAGAAACCCGAAGTGCCGTATGAGCCCTGAGGTATGGACTGGAGCCCCAAAGGCAGTGCACACCCTGCTCCTGAGTCTGCTGCTCATTTCCTCTGTGGGTTCATTTGTAGCACGGTTGTTGCACTGAGGCTTGTGCATGCCAGGGAAGGCCAAGCTGGCTCAAAGAGCAACCAGCCACTCCTGCGAGCGTGTGCCAGGAGTTGGTGGATGAGCCACTAACCTCACTTGCTGCAAGTCGAGGTACATCACTTCTACCCTACAGGTAGAGCCCCAGTGCTATCTGCTTTTCCTGAGGCCTCTGTTCCATCAGCCATCAGGAGGAAATCATTTAGGTTATAGGAACCTGGCCATCCCTGCTTCCTTGACTGGGTGAGGGTAGTGGCTGGTCCAACTGCTCTAGGCACATCCTTGCAGAGGTGGCTCATTACTCCAAGAACCAGATTAGCCTTATGCAGCAAGCACAGGCCCCAGCTAACTACACGGTGCTCCGAGTCATCTTGTCCTGCCTTGGCCCAAATTCTAAGTCTGGCCAGGGCCACAGAAGGCCAAGTCCCCTGGGTGGTAATCCTGCCTGCTTTCTGCACT
>NW_020265310.1:546-1947 GCF_003255815.1 Theropithecus gelada | reverse complement strand
TGGAATCTGAGAACAGATATTTCGGATCCCTTTGAAGACTATACGGCCAAAGGAAATATCCTGCGATAACAAAGAGAAAGAAGTTTTCTGAGAAACTTCCTTGTGTTCTGTGAAATCATCTCACAGAGTTATAGCTTTTCCCTCAAGAAGCCTTTCGCTAAGACAGGTCTTGTGGAACTGGCAAAGTGATATTTGGAAGCCCATAGAGGCCTAGGGTGAAAAAGGAAATATCCTCAGATAAATTCTGGAAAGAAGTTTTCTGAGAAACTGCTTAGTGTTCTGTTAATTCATCTCACAGTGTTACATCTGTATTTCGTGGATCTCTTTGCTAGTCTGATTTCTATGGAATCTGAGAACAGATATTTCGGATCCCTTTGAAGACTATAGGGCGAAAGGAAATATCCTCCGATAACAAAGAGAAAGAAGCTTTCTGAGAAACTTTCTTTGTGTTCTGTGAAATCATCTCACAGAGTTACAGCTTTCCCCTCAAGAAGCCTTTCGCTAAGACAGTTCTTGTGGAATGGGCAAAGTGATATTTGGAAGCCCATAGAGAGCTATGCTGAGAAATGAAATATCGTCAGATGAAATCTGGAAAGAAGCTTTCTGAGAAACTGCTTAGTGTTCTGTTAATTCATCTCACAGAGTTACATCTGTATTTCGTGGATATCATTAAATGCCTTATTTCTGTGGAATCTGAGAACCGGTATTTCGGATCCTTTTGAAGACTATAGGGCCAAAGGAAATATCCTCCGATAACAAAGAGAAAGAAGCTTTCTGAGAAACTTATTTGTGTTCTGTGAAATCATGTCACAGAGTTACAGCTTTCGCCTCAAGAAGCCTATCGCTAAGACAGTTCTTTTGGAATTGGTAAAGTGATATTTGGAAGCCCGTAGAGGACTATGGTGAAAAAGGAAATATCCTCAGATGAAATCTGGAAAGAAGATTTGTGAGAAACTGCTCTCTGATGTGTGACTTCCACTCACAGGGTTAACTCTGTATTTCGTGGATCCCTTTCATAGCCTTATTTCTGTGGATTCTGAGAACAGATATTTCGGATCTCTTTGAAGACTATAGGGCCAAAGCTTATATCCTCCGATAACAAAGAGAAAGAAGCTATCTGAGCAACTTCCTTGTGTTCTGTGAAATCATCTCACAGAGTTACAGCTTTCCCCTCAAGAAGCCTTTCGCTAAGACAGTTCTTGTGGAATTGGCAAAGTGATATTCGGAAACCTATAGAGGGCTATGTTGAAAAAGGAAATATCCTCAGACGAAATCTGGAAAGAAGCTTTCTGAGAAGCTGCTTAGTGTTCTGTTAATTCATCTCACAGAGTTACATCTGTATTTCCTGGATGTCTTTGCTAGCCTTATTTCTGTGGAATCTGAGAACAGATATTTCGGATC
>NW_020265310.1:0-484 GCF_003255815.1 Theropithecus gelada | reverse complement strand
AATTCCACAAGAACTGTCTAAGCGAAAGTCTTCTTGAGGGGAAAGCTGTAACTCTGTGAGATGATTTCACAGAGTTACAGCTTTCCCCTCAAGAAGACTTTCGCTTAGACAGTTCTTGTGGAATTTGCAAAGTGATATTTGGAAGCCCATAGAGGGCTATGGTGAAAAAGGAAATATCCTCAGATGAAATATGGAAAGAAGCTTTCTGAGAAACCGCTTAGTGTTCTGTTAATTCATCTGACACAGTTACATCGGTATTCGTGAATCTCTTTGCTAGCCTTATTTCTGTGGTATCTGATAACAGATATTTCGGATCCTTTTGAAGACTCTAGGGCCAAAGGAAATATCCTCCGATAACAAAGAGAAAGAAGTTTTCTGAGAAACTTCCTTGTGTTCTGTGAAATCATATCACAGAGTTACAGCTATCCCCTCAAGAAGCCTTTCGCTAAGACAGTTCTTGTGGAATTGCCAAAGTGATATTTGG
>NW_020265309.1:0-1947 GCF_003255815.1 Theropithecus gelada | reverse complement strand
GAAAAGAATGAGGGCAAGGACTGAACCCTGGACCTCCAGTTGTAAGGAATGTGATCAGATCACACCCAGAGCAGACTGCATAGTTTTGATCCCAAGTCTAGAGGACACTTAGACAAGGAACTTCTGTGTGTACAGGGATCACCCGGACGTGGTGCTGAGATCCAGGAAGTCTGGAGTGGAGCTACAGATTCTGTATTTATGACAAGGCTGGAGTTCATGTTGCTGTTCTCCAGATTACACTTGGAGTATCAAGAACACCGGGATCCCACGTGTCTGAGCATCAGCCTCACCTCTAGGGCTTGTTATATAAACGATTCCTTGGTCTTGTGCATAAAACTCTGAGACAGGGGTTCTGGGGAGTGGCCTGAGTATTTTCTAAGCTCCCACCAGCAATCCTGTTGCTCAGCCAGATCGGGAACCACTGAGATCAGAGATCAGAGAGCGCCCAGGGTGGGTGGATGGGGTAGATTTTCAAACCCTGTTTAAAAGAGGATTTTTCTCACAGAAAGAAAAGGGAGGATGTGTATCATCAGTTATGAGATGTGACATTCCCTGTTGTTCTCTCCACCATGGGGTAGAGGCCAGGTAGAGAATTCAGGATGTGGCTCTTGCACAATGAACACCTGTGAATGCCGCTCTCTGACACTCGCCCACAGACTCATTTCCCACTCACTTCTTGGAGCAAACTATGGAAAACAAATTTCTGTAATGTACACATAAAGTCGTATATCTGGTATTGGGGGCTAGTTTTATTGTGGGGAAGGCCACAGAAGCAGGCTGGAACCTACACATCCAGGAACAGAATCCACAGCCCACCCTGGATCAGGCCCCTCCTAGGAACAACTGCCCCTGCTGCTGAGCACAGACGCCGCTGCTCACACCTCTGACACCCTGCTGCTGGACACTGGACCCTGAGGCCAGGGGAGACGTCACTGCTGCACCTGGAAACTGGACATCACTACTGTCACTCAGTCATCTTTACTAAAATGTGTTCTGAACAGTCCCAGCCTCTCTGTCACCTCATTCTGGCCAGAGTCTGGTAGTGATATAGGAGATAAGAAGAAATTATTTAGACAGGTAGTGAGGGTACGGAAGGCTTTTAATGAAAAGCAGGCTCCAAACTATTTTCTTTTCTAACAAGGAGCAGCCTGTAATATCAAGCTTCAGACACAGACAAGTAAGCTGGAAGCTTGCACGGGTGAATGCTGGCAGCTGTACCAATAGGAACAGGACACCTGGGACTGGGCATATTCACAATGGCAACTCCATCTTCCCTTCTCTTTGCCAGGCTCCTTCGTTACAGTAAGGAGCAGACAACATGGCACTGGCCAAGTGGAAAGGCCATTTGCATAATAGGATGAGGGTGGGGTGAACAGCCTTCCACTTGCACTATGTAAATATCACACCTGGTCCAACCAACCTGTGGGCCCTACATAAATCAGACACCATCTCCTCAAGCCTGCCTGTAAAATCCGATGCACTCCCATTCCAGGCCAGAATTCCCTTTTGGGTGCCCCTCTCTCTCACAAGAAGAGAGCTGTTCCCCTTTGTCTTTCTTTTGCCTATTGAACTCTTTGCTCCTAAACTCACTTCTCGTGTGTCAGTGTCCTTCATCTTCTTGGCTTGAGATGACAAATCCTTAGTATTTACCTGAGACAACGACACCTCTTCAGCAGGTGGTCATCGGACTGGTGGAGCTTAAGACTCATGTCCATGATCAACTGCAGGGTGACTGGAGTGTTGTCCTCATCCAGGGACGATGGTGGTGTCTGTCTCCTCTCAATATTTTACATGTTGTAAACCAAAAATAAAAATCAAAACCACTCCCTCCCAATCATTTTAAAGGACACCCTCAGCCAGTGTGCTCAAAAGTTAACCTGAAAGACTGGCTTAAGCCATAATGGAAAGCAAGTGTTGAACATGCCTCATTATGCTCTCTTCCCTTTT
>NW_020265308.1:0-1949 GCF_003255815.1 Theropithecus gelada | reverse complement strand
TCACACTCAATACCACACTGACAGTCACACTCCCACACTCACACACAACACTCCCACACTCACTCTCACACACAGAAGAGTCTCACACTCACACACTCACAGATAACACTCCCACACTCACACTCTCCCTCACACTCACACACAGCACTCCCACACTCACACTTCCACACTCACACTCACACACAACACTCTCACATTCACACTCACACTCCCACACTCATACTAACACTCCCACACTCACACTCACATTCATAATCACACTCACACACAACACTCACCCACTCACACTTCCACACTCTCACACTCAACACTCCCAAACTCACACTCACCCAGTCTCACTCCCACACTCTCACAAACACTCCCACACTCACACTGAAACACTGACATTCAAACAACACTCTCACACTCACATTCACATTCCTGCACTCACACTCCCACTCCCACACACTCACACAGAAGAGTCCCACACTCACACTCAGACACTCTCACACACAACACTCCCACACTCACACTCACAATCACATATAACACNATCCCACACTGACACACTCCCACACTCACACACAACACTCCCACACTCACACTCACATACAGAAGTCTCACACTCACACTCATATATAACACTCCCACACTCACATACAACACTCTCACACACTCACACTCCAACACTCACACACACAACACACACAACCAAAGTCACACAATTCCACACTCTCACAAACACGCCCACACTCACACTCACACACACAACACTCCCACACTCACACACACAGAAGAGTCTCACACTCACACACTCACATATAACATTCCCAAACTTACACTCACACAACACTGTCACACACTTCCACACTCACACTCCCACCCTCACACTCTCACTCCCACAATCTCACACATAGAACTCCCACACTCACACACACAACACTCCTACACTCACACTCTCCCACACTCACACTTACACATACTTCCAGACTCACATTCTCACTCCCACACACACTCCTACACTCATACACTCTCAAACTCACACACTCCTACACTGACACACTCCCACACTCACACACAACACTCCCACACTCATGCTCACACACAGAAGTCTCACACTCATGCACTCACATAACACAACCACACTCACTCTCACACTCCCACACTCACACTCATACTCCCACACTCTCACACACAAAACTCCTATACTCACACACTCACAAAGAAGACTCCCACACTCACCCTCACACTTCCACACTCACACACTCCCACACTGACACACTCCCACACTTTCACACACACTCCCACATTCACACACTCACACTGAAGACTCCCACGTTCACACTCATACTCCCACACTCACACACAACACTCCCACACTCACACTAACACTCCCCCATTCTCACACAACAGTCCTACACTCACGCACTCCCACACTCACACTCACAAACTCACATTCACACTCCCACACTCTCACCCACAACACTCCCACACTCACACTGACACACACATTCAAACACTCTCACAGAGTCATACTCCCACACTCACACTCCCACACTCACACACAACAGTCCTACACTCACACACAGAAGACTCCCACACTCACACTCACATCCCCACACTCACACACTCCCACAGTCTCACACACAACACTCCCACACTCACACACTCACACACAGAAGTCTCACACTCACATATAACACTCCCACACTTACACTCCCACACTCACACTCACACACAACACTCACACTCACATAACACTCCCACACACACTCCCACTCCCACAATCTCACACGTAGCACTCCCACACTCACACACAACACTCCCACACTCATATTCCCACACTCACACTCACACACACTTCCACACTCACATTCACCCTCCCACACTCACATACAACACTCCTACACTCACACTCCCACACTCACACTGACACCCACACTGTCACACAACACTCCCACACTCACACA
>NW_020265307.1:0-1948 GCF_003255815.1 Theropithecus gelada | reverse complement strand
TGAATCCGGTTTGCCAGTATTTTATTGAGGATTTTTGCATCGATGTTCATCAGGGATATTGGTCTAAAATTCTCTTTTTTTGTTGTGTCTCTGCCAGGCTTTGGTATCAGGATGATGTTGGCCTCATAAAATGAGTTAGGGAGGATTCCCTCTTTTTCTGTTGATTGGAATAGTTTCAGAAGGAATGGTACCAACTCCTCCTTATACCTCTGGTAGAATTCAGCTGTGAATCCATCTGGTCCTGGACTTTTTTTGGTTGGTAGGCTATTAATTATTGCCTCAATTTCAGAGCCTACTATTGGTCTATTCAGGGATTCAACTTCTTCCTGGTTTAGTCTTGGAAGAGTGTAAGTGTCCAGGAAATTATCCATTTCTTCTAGGTTTTCCAGTTTATTTGCGTAGAGGTGTTTATAGTATTCTCTGATGGTAGTTTGTATTTCTGTGGGGTCGGTGGTGATATCCCTTTTATCATTTTTAATTGAATCGATTTGATTCTTCTCTCTTTTCTTCTTTATTAGTCTTGCTAGTGGTCTGTCAATTTTGTTGATCTTTTCAAAAAACCAACTCCTGGATTCATTGATTTTTTGGAGGGTTTTTTGTGTCTCTATCTCCTTCAGTTCTGCTCTGATCTTAGTTATTTCTTGCCTTCTGCTAGCTTTGGAATGTGTTTGCTCTTGCTTCTGTAGTTCTTTTAATTGCGATGTTAGAGTGTCAATTTTAGATCTTTCCTGCTTTCTCTTGTGGGCACTTAGTGCTATAAATTTCCCTCTACACACTGCTTTAAATGTGTCCCAGAGATTCTGGTATGTTGTATCTTTGTTCTCATTGGTTTCAAAGAACATCTTGATTTCTGCCTTCATTTCGTTATGTACCCAGTAGTCATTCAGGAGCAGGTTGTTCAGTTTCCATGTAGTTGAGCGGTTTTGATTGAGTTTCTTAGTCCTGAGTTCTAGTTTGATTGCACTGTGGTCTGAGAGACAGTTTGTTATAATTTCTGTTCTTGTACATTTGCTGAGGAGTGCTTTACTTCCAATTATATGGTCAATTTTGGAGTAAGTACGATGTGGTGCTGAGAAGAATGTATATTCTGTTGATTTGGGGTGGAGAGTTCTATAGATGTCTATTAGGTCTGCTTGCTGCAGAGATGAGTTCAATTCCTGGATATCCTTGTTAACTTTCTGTCTTGTTGATCTGTCTAATGTTGACAGTGGAGTGTTGAAGTCTCCCATTATTATTGTATGGGAGTCTAAGTCTCTTTGTAGGTCTCTAAGGACTTGCTTTATGAATCTGGGCGCTCCTGTATTGGGTGCATATATATATATATTTTTTTTTGAGACGCAGTCTCGCTCTGTCGCCCAGGCTGGAGTGCAGTGGCCAGATCTCAGCTCATTGCAAGCTCCGCCTCCCGGGTTTACGCCATTCTCCTCCCTCAGCCTCCCGAGTAGCTGGGACTACGGGCGCCCGCCACCTCACCCGGCTAGTTTTTTGTATTTTTTAGTAGAGACGGGGTTTCACCGTGTTAGCCAGGACGGTCTCAATCTCCTGACCTCGTGATCCGCCCGTCTCGGCCTCCCAAAGTGCTGGTATTACAGACTTGAGCCACCGCGCCCGGCCTCTTTTTTTTTTTTTTTTTTTAGACGGAGTCTCACTCTTTCACCCAGGCTAGAGTGCAGTGATGTGATATTGGCTCACCGCAACCTCCACCTCCCAGGTGCAAGCAATTCTCCTGCCTCAGTCTCCCAAGTAGCTGGGATTACATACAGGCATTCGACACCACGCCCAGTTAATTTTTGTATTTTTAGTAGAGATGAGCTTTCACCATGTTGACCAGGCTGGTCTTGAACCCTTGACCTCAGTTGATCCACCCATCTTGGCCTCCCAAAGTGCTGGGATTACAGGCATGAGCCACTGTGTCCAGACTGTAAATTCTGGAAATTTTTTTTCACAA
>NW_020265306.1:0-8219 GCF_003255815.1 Theropithecus gelada | reverse complement strand
TCTCTGGTATGTGCAAAGATTAGAGAGCAGAACAAAAGGTGTAGTGGAGGGGGCGGGTACACATCTATCTTTGTGTCCTTTCATTTCCCCCTTCTCACAAGTAACTGGATGTCCAATCTTGGATTTCCAGAGTCTTATAATATAGCCTCACTTTCTGGGTGCAGGAGAGGCTGGTGATGGCTACGGAGGGCCATTAGTTGGATGGTATCAAACCTTTCTCTGACAAATTGTAAAATTTTATTTACCACACAGGGGCCTATAGTGAATAGAAGTAGTAAAGACATTAGGGGGCCTAAAAGGGGTGCCAGAAGGGAAAACATTGAAGAGCTCCACCAATTGTTAGCGGCTGTAGTGAATTGTTGCTTTTTCATTTCTAAGCTTAGTTTGTGTAGGTGTTGGACTCTTTCCTCAACTAACCCTGACTCATTTATGTAGAAACAGCATTCTTCTTTGAGGAACATACAGGTACCTCCTTTCTCAGCCATGAGTAAGTCTAAGGCTCTGCGGTTTTGAAGGGTGACCTGTGCTAGGGAGGTAAGCTGCCGCTGAAGGGAGGCTAGGGAATAGGTGGAGTCTTCCATAGCAACAGAGAATTGTTGTAACAGCTTGTTGTTTTCTATCATGGAGTGTTGTAGGGCCCCTCCTGCTAACCCCGCTGCGACGGCAGAGGTGGTTAAGGATATTCCGGCAATTAGTGGTAGAAAAACTGCTCGTCTATGTCGCGCAGTTTCAGTTGGGGCAGTCCCTGCCCAGCCTATGAACTCTGCTGGAGTTAGCAGGGTCAGTCGGGGGACTAGTGTAACAGGGATGCACAACTGTCCGTCAGAGATGCTTTTGGACAGAGTTTTTAACAGAGTCATATTACACCAGAAGAACACACCAGGGGGAGCACGTATGGGGCTATTAGGGTATGTAGCCGTCTGGTTGCAGAGGCTGCTACTAAATGCTGAATAACAGTAGGGGTATTTTTCCTGGTAAGGGTCACGATACAGGGCTACATCGGGTATTGCAACTGTTGATAAATTAGAGTCTGGTATATAGTTTGTGGGGGGGGAGGATGGGGGAACAGCGGTTAATGGCGGTCTTCCTAGGGTGGCACACATAAAGCAAGAGGACAGGTCGCCTAAGCCGGTGAGGTTGGCGACTGCTAGCCCTTCCTGTAGTAAGGTCAGCCAAGAGAAGGGCTGCAAGTCCTGTGATAACTTGGTTTCTTGTCTGTGGATATGTGTATGGATTAAGGGTTGAATCTGGACTAGACTTCGCCACAAATATAAGTGGCTACTGGGCCAGGTACTAGTTGATGAATAGTATACCCCTCCATGTTGCGGGGTTGTCCACCGAGAGTCCCACGGGTCTCTAATTATCCAGGTATAGGTGACTGGAGACTCAGTTTGGTAAAAATACCACCCTTGTCGTTCTCTCCAGTATCGGACAGAGTGCGTCTTACAGTAGCTGTATGGGCAGCCTGCACTCTGGTGCCACCAATAATTTTTACAATTACGTTCAGTCTGATCATACTCAAAACAGATCATGGGTATTGCTGGTTGGGCAATCTGGAACTTAGTAAAATTGAGGTAAACTATAGTATTACACCTGGAGGGGGGGCAGTCTGCGCTAGCCAGCAGTTTACCCGCCTGGGGGGTTTCCCCGGGGTGAGTTTTGTTCTCATAGAGCCAGAATCTCCAGACATAGGGATTAGACGGCGCAGCAGTGAGGAGAGTCAGATGCATAAGGCATAAAAGCATAGGTAAGCTAGACATGGTTACGGCTATGGGGATGACGGCGCAGGGTTAGCTTTAAGGGATTGTTCTTAGCTTTGTCTACAGTCCATGTAACCGGTGCTCCAGACGGCTCGAGAAGGTCGGATGTTGGGTCCACTGGTTTGACGTGTGTGTAGTGGATCCACGAAGCGATGCCTTCTACTTTGAGAGCAGTGGGAGTAGTCAGGAGTACTTGCAGTGGTCCTTTCCACCTGGGTTGAAGAGTTTCTTGCCGGTGGCGCTTGACTAGGACCCAGTCTCCCGGCTGGAACGGATGAGGCGTCGGCGGAGGTCCTGCCTCGTACAGTTCTCGTAGTCTGGGCCAAATTTCCTGGTGAATTTTCTGTAAGGCTTGTAAGGAGAACAAGAGCTCAGAGACATTTTCAGTTTCAGGTTTGAGTAAGTCATCTTTTAGACTGGGGACCAGGGGTGGGGGCCTGCCATACATGATTTCATATGGTGTGAGGCCCAGTCTGTAAGGGGTATTTCGGGCCCGGAACAGAGCGTAGGGGAGAAGTACTACCCAATTAGCACCAATCTCCATGGTCAATTTAGTTAAGGTCTCCTTTAGAGTCCGATTCATCCTTTCTACCTGTCCTGAGCTTTGGGGCCTATAAGCACAATGTAATTTCCAATTTGCCCCAAGAATGGAAGCCAAATCCTGACTTACCTTAGCAACGAAGGCTGGTCCATTGTCTGACCCTATTTGGACGGGAAAGCCATACCTGGGGAGGATTTCTTCCAAAATTTTCTTTGCTACAACCTGAGCAGTTTCTCTCTTAGTTGGGAACGCTTCTGTCCATCCTGAAAAAGTATCTACAAAGACAAGTAAGTACTGATACCCATATTTTCCAGGCTTTATCTCAGTAAAGTCTATTTCCCAATAGACACCAGGCCTAGTTCCTCTACACCTGATTCCTGCGGCGGTCTGGGTTTGGGGGCAAGCGTTGTTCAGTTGGCAGGCTTTGCAATTTGTTGTGACATCGCTGGCCAGTTCAGCTATGCGTCTGATTCTGAACTTGGCGTGCCTGATTAAGTCTATCATTCGCCGGGCACCCAGGTGGGTTGTCCAGTGGATATGTTCCAACACCTGCCGTCCTAATTTTTCTGGTAGGATGGTCTGGTCATTTGCATCAGTCCACCACCCATTTTGAACCTGTTTTAGGGGAAGCGTGTCCATCCATTCGCGATCCTGTTCGGTATAGTCGGGAAAACATGGCAAATTTCGCGGGCCAGGATCAGGGAGCTGGAGCGCGAGGAGCTGACTGGGAGCTTTTGCTATGCTCTTTGCGGTTTGGTCAGCTAAGAAGTTGCCTCGAGCAATTGGCGTAGTTGGTTTCTGATGCCCAGGGCAATGTACAATAGCCAATTTCTTTGGTTTCCACAAAGCAGTTAATAGAGCTAGGATCTCTTGCTTGTTTTTTATTTCTTTGCCTTCAGCTGTTAATAGTCCCCTCTCTCTGTAGATGGCCCCATGTATGTGCGCTGTAGCGAAAGCATAGCGGCTATCCGTGTATACTGTTAGTTTTTTCTCTGCCCCTAGAGTGAGGGCCTGTGTGAGTGCTATCAGCTCGGCTCTTTGGGCCGATGTCCCTGGAGGCAAGGGTTCCGCCCAGATTACCTCAGTCTCTGACGTTACAGCCGCTCCTGCATACCGCTGGCCTTGGTGGACGTAGCTGCTGCCATCAGTGAACCAGATGAGTTCTGTGTCGGGGAGCGGACGATCTTGCAGGTCCTCCCGCACCCCATGCACCTGAGCCAGTATCTCAGTGCACTCATGGGACGGGGCGTCCAAGTCTGGATTTGGCAGCAGTGAAGCAGGGTTTAAAGAGGTTGGGGGCAGAAAAGTTATTCTGAGGGGTTTTAACAGCAGTCCTTGATAGTGGGTGAGCCGGGCGTTACTCATCCATCGGTCCGGCGGCTGCCGGAGGACGCCTTCAATGGCATGCGGGGTTATAACGCGCAACTCTTGCCCCATGATAAGTTTATCAGCGTCTCGGACCATTAGGGCGGTCGCCGCGATTATCCGCAGGCAGGGTGGCCAGCCAGCAGCCACTGAATCTAATTTTCTTGACAAATAGGAAACTGGCCTCTGCCAGGGGCCTAGGTACTGTGTTAACACGGCTTTTGCAACACCCTTACTTTCATCTACGTATAAGTGGAAGGGCTTGGAGACATCAGGGAGCCCCAGCACGGGGGCTGATAACAAGGCAGTTTTGATTTGTTGAAAGGCCAGCTCAGCCTCTTCCGTCCAATTGAAGGGCTGCCGTTCCTTTGTTGCCTGGTATAGGGGCTTGGCTAACTCAGCAAATCCGGGTATCCATAACCTACAGAACCCTGCCGACCCCAGGAATTCTCTCACTTGCCATGTCGACTGGGGTCTAGGGATGCGTAGGACTGTTTCCTTTCGGGCTTTGGTTAGCCAGCGTTGCCCCCCTTTTAATAGGTAGCCCAGATAAGTTACCTCCGACTTGCAGATCTGAGCCTTTGTTGCTGAGGCTCGGTAGCCTAGCTCCCCCAGAGTCTTCAAGAGGTCCTCAGTCCCTTGAACACAAGTTTCCGGGGATCTGGCTGCTATTAAGAGATCATCAACATATTGCAAAAGAGTTATTTCAGGGTGTTGCCGCCGGTACTCACCCAGATCTTCATGAAGGGCTTCATCGAACAGGGTTGGCGAGTTCTTGAACCCTTGTGGTAGCCTGGTCCATGTTAGCTGACCGTTGATGCCCCTCTCAGGATCCGTCCATTGAAATGCAAAGAGTCCTTGACTTTTGGGAGCCAGAGGAAGGCTGAAGAAAGCATCTTTTAGATCAAGAACGGTATACCACTGTTTTTCGGGATGTAAAGCACTCAGAAGGGTGTATGGATTGGGCACAGTGGGATGTATGTCCATGACCCTTTTATTAACTTCTCTTAAATCCTGTACTGGCCTGTAGTCCGTACTGTTGGGTTTACGAACAGGTAACAGTGGAGTATTCCAGGATGAGTGGCAAGCCCGTAGGACTCCCTGGTCTAGGAGTCGGCGGATATGGGGCGTAATTCCTTCTCTTGCCCCCAGGGGCATAGGATATTGCCGAACCCGAACCGGGTCCGTCCCTGGCTTAACTTCCACAAATATGGCAGGTCGATGTTTAGCTAGCCCTAAGCCCCCAGTTTCTGCCCACGCTTCAGGGAAACGCTGGAGCCAAGAGTCAATTTCCTGATCGGGGGGCTTTTGCTCTTGATGGAGTCTGTACCCATCTTCTTTTTTTTTTTTTTTTTAGATGGAGTCTCGCTCTGTCACCCAGGCTGGAGTGCAGTGGCCGAATCTCAGCTCACTGCAAGCTCCACCTCCCGGGTTTACGCCATTCTCCTGCCTCAGCCTCCCGAGTAGCTGGGACTACAGGTGCCCGCCACCTCGCCCGGCTAAGTTTTCGTATTTTTTAGTAGAGACGGGGTTTCACCGTGTCAGCCAGGATGGTCTCGATCTCCTGACCTCGTGATCCGCCCGTCTCGGCCTCCCAAAGTGCTGGGATTACAGGCTTGAGCCACCGCGCCCGGCCTGTACCCATCTTCTAAGGTGACAGTCAGGATAGATATTGGCCTGTTTTGGGAATCAGTTATCTTGGGCCCTTCTGGCTCAAAGTGGATTTGGGCCCCCATTTTTGTCAGCAAGTCCCTCCCTAGTAGAGGGCAGGGGCTCTCTGGGATGACTAGGAAGGAATGGGAGACTTTTCCCGTTCCTAAGTCTACAGTCCCCTGGGTTGTCCAGGGGTATTTTTTGATGCCTGTGGCCCCATGCACCCAGGATGTTTTCTTAGACATTTTTCCAATTGGTTTGGTTAGGACTGAGCGTTCCACCCCAGTATCGACCAAGAAGCGAACTAGGGACCCCTCCACTTGCAAAGTTACCCTGGGTTCAGGGAGGGGGTCCGAACCCCGTCCCCCCTAGTCAGAGTCCTGGGTAACGAGCACGGAGGTAGGGTTAGCTGGTCTCCGTTTCTTTGGGCAGTCTTTAATCCAGTGACCACGTTCCTTGCAATAAGCACACTGATCCTTTTCTAATCCTTGCCTAGAGCCTTGCTTTTTCTGCTTTCTACTTTGGCCATTCCAAAGCAGAAAAAGCTGCTACTTTTTACCTTAGTAGCAGGGAAAGCTGCTACTAAGACTTTGGTCATTTCTTTGGTTGCCTTGAACTGTTTTTCTTCTGGAGTATCCCTATTATTATAAACTCGCTGGGCCATCTGAAGGAGGTCCTGAATCTGCTTTCCCTCTAATACTTCTAATTTCTGGAGTTTTCTTTTAATATCTGGTGTTGCCTGGTTTACAAAGGACATTACTACCGCTGCCTGATTTTCCGGTGCTTCCGGGTCCATAGGGGTAAACTGTCTGAAGGCTTCCATTAATCTCTCTAAATACACAGCAGGGCTTTCTGTCTTACCTTGTAACACAGAATATACTTTAGCCAAATTGGCGGGCTTGCGAGCTGCAGCCCGGAGACCCGCCATTAGAGTCTGGCGATAAATGAGCAGTCGTCCCCTACCTTCTGCCATGTTGTAGTCCCATCTGGGCCGGGTCAAAGGAAAAGCCGCGTTAATGAGGTCAGGATTTGCAGTTGGCTGGCCGTCATCTCCTGGAACCAGCTTTCTGGCCTCAACTTGGATTCTTTCCCGCTCCTCCGTTGTGAACAGGATTCGGAGGAGCTGTTGACAGTCATCCCAGGTCGGCTGGTGAGTAAACATGACACTGTCTAACAATGAGGTTAGATCTTTGGGATTATCGGAGAACCGAGCATTTTGGGACTTCCAATTGTATAAATCACTAGTGGAAAAAGGCCAATACATGAGACGGGAGAGCCCGGTATCATCGAGCGATCCTATTTCTCTGAGAGGCAGGGCTACAGTGGAGTCAGGGAGTCGAGAAGCTTGGTCCCGCAGTACGCGGCCTCGCGTTCGGCCGGCCGGCCCCCCCGGGTTACTTTCGCTCTCGGCTGCTTCCGCTTCTCTGTTTCCCTCTACGGAAGCACCACCCTGGGGGACTGGGTCCTGCGGGATAAGGTGCGGATATGGTGGGGGAAATGTGGGTTCTAACGTTAGGGGGTCCTGGCTGTCTGGCAGCACAGGGGCCGAGGGAGCAGAGGGAGTCCTTTGTCTTGTAGGTCGCATTACTAGGACCTTGCAAGGCTCAAGGATGAATGGAGTTATCCAGGGCGGTGGGTCTTCCACAAGATTTTGCCACACTAGAATATAAGGAATTTGATCAGGATGTCCTGACTGCCCTGGCAGGAAAATCTTAGTTTTTACCTTAGTAATAATAGAGAGACAGAAAGTTCCTTCGGAGGGCCACCCTACGCCAAAAGAGGGCCATTCCGAACTGCAGAAAGGAACTAGCTTTCCTTTCTTTAGTTCTACACTTAAGTTACGCCCCCGAGCCTTCACATCCTTAAAATTGGTAACAAGGAGTGAGAGCGGCGTGCTCTGGTTGTTGCCCATCTTTGGACTGCTCCTACAAAGAGAAGGGGGGACGAAAATGAGTGTGAAGCAGAGGGGAGTATCCGACAGGTCCGGTCCTGGAAGGGGAAGAAAAGGTTTTATGTTTCGTTTTTGGGCTTACACTTAACACTTAACAATAACGGACAGACAGTGATAACGATGAGCATTCGCGAGCGCGTGTCGGACTTCCGATCTGAGTCAGACGGGGCAACCAAAGATGGAGGCCCCCAGATGGGCACTGGGGAACGTCTCCCACCAGTCCCGAGTGGCTGTCTTCTAGCGTGTCCGCCAAGACCGTGCCACTTACAGAACAGACCAATACAGATTACAGATTACGGATTTCGTGAAATTTCAGGGAGACAGACAGAGACAAAGACAGAGACAGTGACAAAGCCGGCTTACCTACAGATTAAGATCCGTTGACTTGGGGATCTGGTGGGCTTGGGGGAAATCCCGGACGAGCCCCCATTTGTTATGCCCAGACCGTTTATTCCCCGAAGAAGACCACCAGAGTCCAGAGTCAAAGCTAAGCAGCAAGGATCTTTATTACAGGTTCGAACCTGGAACTCTCCCTCGCTCGTGAAACGAGACGGGCAGGAGAGCTCCCCCACTGAGCTCCGAGCAGTGTTATATAGTCTAAGAAAAGTGGGCATAGAGTTATTATACAAATCAGATATATGATTGGCTAGTGTTTGAACAAGGCGATTTGGCTAACTATGATTGGTTCCCGCCATTTCTGATATTTCGGTTCAACCTTTGAGGCGGGAGAGCAGGTTTATGGCAGCAGGAGTTTATCTTACTTAAACACGTCTTGTGACCTTTACAAAATCTCTGGTACGTGCAGAAAAACAGGTACTCATAGAACTTACGAAATCTCTGGTATGTGCAAAACAAAATCTCTGGTACGTGCAGAAAGACAGGTACTCACAGAACTTACGAAATCTCTGGTATGTGCAAAGATTAGAGAGCAGAACAAAAGGTGTAGTGG
>NW_020265305.1:0-1949 GCF_003255815.1 Theropithecus gelada | reverse complement strand
GAATGGCTTCATTCCTCCTGGTACAGGGAGGGCACTTTTCCTATGGGAGATTCACCTCCTACTTTCAGGAAGAAAAAGGGGAGGGCAGGGCATCTTCCTTGTGTCTGCTGTTTTTCAAGTGCCTTTAGCTCAAAATAACCCTTATTCTAAAGTGGCACATTTTGGGGTGGCATATTCTGCCACACTTCACTTGCATGTTTTTGTTGTTACTGTTTTCTTTTTTGAAACTGCCACACTGTTTTCCAGAGTGATAGTACAATATTACCTTACCACCAGCAGTGTGTGAGATAGCCTGTTCCTCCACAGCCTCGCCCGCATTTGATGCTGTTCCTATATTTTGTTGAACACATTTGATGGATGTGTCATGACATCTCACCGTGATTTTAATTTACACTCCCACAAAAGGCTCACGTCTTCTCACGTGCCGACTTGCCATCTGTCCATCCTGCTCAGTGAAATGCTAGTTCATGTCTGTGAACTAAGTTTTCTGAAAAGGAATGTGGAAAGTGACTCTATTTCAGTGAACAGTTTGTAAATGGGGGAGTTGCAGCCTTCGGTGTAAAAGGAAAGTAGGTTCTAGCAAACTAAGAAAGCATTTCGGTTCTATGGTAAAAGTTTCTGTCCACGTTGCCAATTACTGTCATTTATGTAAATGAAGGACTGAAACTCGTGCTGTCCTGATTGGTGGATGTAGCTGAATCCTGATTAGTCAATACAGGTGAACCATGATTGATCGATGCAGGTGAGTCCCGATTGGCCGAGGCAGGGGAGTTCTGACTTGTTGTTCTTTAAGCCCTAAACAGAAGACTGTCAGAAATTTCTTATAAATGGCTGTCAGGGTGCCCAGGGGAGGGGTGGTCAGGCTACAGTTATCTTGGCACTGACAACAGGAACTGATTTGGTTTGGTTTGGTTTGGTTGTGGAAGGGAGGTCTTGTGATACTTTTATAACATTTTTCTGAGAACACAGAGTACATGAAGGCTCTCTCACCCAATTATGACTGCCTTGGTTCCATTTTAACTTTGAGCACCTCAGTTAGTCTCCTGGGAGTCATTTTGTCTTTCTGCAGGGGGCATACTTTAACATGTCTTTTGTCAATTTTGTAATTGGATTTTGAAGAAAAACACCTTTACATTTTGAGGTGTTTTTTTTTCTTAACACATTCCTGTAGAATATGTGGTTTGCAAATATTTTCTTCTGATCTATACTTTGTTTCCATCCTCTTAAAAGGACCTTTCAGCTGGGCATGGTGGCTCAAGCCTGTAATCTCAGCACTTTGGGAGGCTGAGCCAGGTGGGTCACCACGTCAGGAGTTCAAGACAAGCCTGACCAATATGGTGAAACTCCATCTCTACTAAAAATACAAAAATTAGCTGGGTATGGTGACATGCACCTGTAGTCCCAGCTACTTGGGAGGCTGAGGCAGGAGAATTGCTTGAACCCAGGAGACGGAGGTTGCAGTGAGCCAAGATTGCGCCACTGCACTCCAGCTTGGCAACAGAGCAAGACTGTGTCTCAAAAAAAAAAATAAATAAAATAAATAAAAGAAAGAAAAGAAAATTTAGCCGGGAGTGGTGGCACATGCCTGTAGTCCCAGCTGCCTGGGAGGCTGAGGCAGGAGAATCGCTTGAACCTGGGAGGCGGAGGTTGCACTGAGCTGATTGCACCACTGCACTCCAGCCTGGGTAACAGAGTGAGACTCCATCTCAGGAAAAAAAAAAAAAAAAAACAAGAGGACCTTTCACAGAGCCTGGATTTTTAATGTTGATGACTTCCAATTTATCCATCTCTCTTAATGAATCATACTTTCAATATCAAATACAAAATCTTTTTTAGCCTAGATCCCATTTTTCTCTAAGAATTATTTTTCCCTGAAGTTTTATAGTTTTACATTTTACATTGAAATGTGTGATCCATTTGGAGTTAATGTTTGTATGAGGTGTGAGGGT
>NW_020265304.1:0-1950 GCF_003255815.1 Theropithecus gelada | reverse complement strand
CCAACCCAAATGTCCATCAATGATAGACTGGATTAAGAAAATGTGTCACATATGCATCATGGAATACTATGTAGCCATAAAAAAGGATGAGTTCGTGTCCTTTGTAGGGACATAGATGAAGCCAGAAACCACCATTCTGAGCAAACTATCACAAGGACAGAAAACCAAATACCGCATGTTCTCACTCATAGGTGGGAATTGAACAATGAGAACGCTTGGATGCAGGGTTGTGAACATCACACACTGGGGCCTATCATGGGGTGGAGGGGTGGGAGAGGGATAGCATTAGGAGAAATACGTAATGTAAATGACGAGTTAATGGGTGCAGCACACCAACATGGCACATGTATACATATGTAACAAACCTTCACATTGTGCACATGTACCCTAGAACTTAAAGTATAATTTAAAAAATAAATAAATAAATTACTGTTAATCAGATTTTTTTTTTTACTTGTAGCTAAATGCTTTCTAACCGATGTCCATTATAACCTGTCTTATTAGGAAACTGCTCCTGGGTGGTAAGATCACATGTTCCCTGGCTCTAACCCTTACCTCTTATTCATTTTTCAATGCAGTCTGGTTTTTGCCTTCACTGATATCCTGAAATTATTCATGCCAGTAGCACCCATGACCACTCTGCTTCGCCTGAGGGATACTTTTCAGCCTTTAGTTTCACTTGACATCTTTTTATCTTCTGACACTGTTAGCCATCCCCTCCTTCTCAAAATGTTCTGTCCCCTCGGCTTTCATGACATCATGGTTTGTAATTAAACATCTCCTTGTTTTTTAGTTAAATGCTTGATCTCTCCAGTCTATAAACTTCATGAAGGCAAGGCCATGTCTGTCTTGTTCACCACTGCTCTTTCAGTGCCTGTCCTATAGTAAGTACTCCACAAACATGCGTAGATTAATGAACATTAAGGAAAGCAATTACTCAGATAACTTAAAATACAGGAAAGGCATTAGTAGATGTTATGTAGACTGTGCTTGGTTGGTGGCAGACCTGGGGAAAGCAGGTCTTGTGATTTTTTAGCCCAGTAGCTTTTGTGTCATCCTACCACCTCTGTGCTTCATGGCATGTTAATATTTCCAAAATCTTTTCCTGGAGAAAATACAATTAAATAATGTGTTACCCTTTTGTCATTCATAATGCAGCTTTCCATACATGTTATGGTTTGATTTTTTCCCCACAACTTCATTTGTTGGAGGCTTCATTCCTCACTGTGGCAGTGTGGGGAGGTGGGGTCTAGTGGGAGGTATCTGGGTCATGGCCTTTCTCATTAATGCCTTTCTCTCAGGAATGGGTTAGCTATTTCAGGATTTCTAATGGGTTCTATAGCTAATGGGTTAGCTATAGCAGGATTTCAGTCCCCTTTTCTCTCTCACAAGCACGGCCTCTCACCTCTTCTGCTTTTCTGCAATGCTATGAAGCAGCACAAGGCCCTCACCAGATGCAATCACCAGGTCTTGAACTTCCCAGCTTCCAGAACCATAAGCTAAATAAACCTCTTTCCTTTATAAATTACGCAGATCCAGGCATTTTATTATAGCAACAGAAAACAAACTAAATACACTACGAGTAGTCTAATTCATTAATGGCAGGGGATAAAAATAGGATGATAATTTATATTTTTATGTGAAGATTCATCAGAAGAAGGATATAATTAATTTGATTTTTGGTGGCTCCGCTTTCCTGGGACTTTAGCTAAAGAATACTATTTGTATCTACTCATCTGACAAAGGGCTAATATCCAGAACCTACAAAGAACTCAAACAAATTTATGAGAAAAAAACAAACAACCCCATCAAAAAGTGGGCAAAGGATATGAACAGACACTTCTCAAAAGAAGACATTCATACAGCCAACAGACATATGAAAAAATACTCATAATCACTCACCATCAGAGAAATGCAAATCAAAACCACAATGAGATACCATCTCACACC
>NW_020265303.1:0-1950 GCF_003255815.1 Theropithecus gelada | reverse complement strand
GGTGTGAGATGGTATCTCATTGTGGTTTTGATTTGCATTTCTCTGATGGTGAGTGATTATGAGTATTTTTTCATATGTCTGTTGGCTGTATGAATGTCTTCTTTTGAGAAGTGTCTGTTCATATCCTTTGCCCACTTTTTGATGGGGTTGTTTGTTTTTTTCTCATAAATTTGTTTGAGTTCTTTGTAGGTTCTGGATATTAGCCCTTTGTCAGATGAGTAGATACAAATAGTATTCTTTAGCTAAAGTCCCAGGAAAGCGGAGCCACCAAAAATCAAATTAATTATATCCTTCTTCTGATGAATCTTCACATAAAAATATAAATTATCATCCTATTTTTATCCCCTGCCATTAATGAATTAGACTACTCGTAGTGTATTTAGTTTGTTTTCTGTTGCTATAATAAAATGCCTGGATCTGCGTAATTTATAAAGGAAAGAGGTTTATTTAGCTTATGGTTCTGGAAGCTGGGAAGTTCAAGACCTGGTGATTGCATCTGGTGAGGGCCTTGTGCTGCTTCATAGCATTGCAGAAAAGCAGAAGAGGTGAGAGGCCGTGCTTGTGAGAGAGAAAAGGGGACTGAAATCCTGCTATAGCTAACCCATTAGCTATAGAACCCATTAGAAATCCTGAAATAGCTAACCCATTCCTGAGAGAAAGGCATTAATGAGAAAGGCCATGACCCAGATACCTCCCACTAGACCCCACCTCCCCACACTGCCACAGTGAGGAATGAAGCCTCCAACAAATGAAGTTGTGGGGAAAAAATCAAACCATAACATGTATGGAAAGCTGCATTATGAATGACAAAAGGGTAACACATTATTTAATTGTATTTTCTCCAGGAAAAGATTTTGGAAATATTAACATGCCATGAAGCACAGAGGTGGTAGGATGACACAAAAGCTACTGGGCTAAAAAATCACAAGACCTGCTTTCCCCAGGTCTGCCACCAACCAAGCACAGTCTACATAACATCTACTAATGCCTTTCCTGTATTTTAAGTTATCTGAGTAATTGCTTTCCTTAATGTTCATTAATCTACGCATGTTTGTGGAGTACTTACTATAGGACAGGCACTGAAAGAGCAGTGGTGAACAAGACAGACATGGCCTTGCCTTCATGAAGTTTATAGACTGGAGAGATCAAGCATTTAACTAAAAAACAAGGAGATGTTTAATTACAAACCATGATGTCATGAAAGCCGAGGGGACAGAACATTTTGAGAAGGAGGGGATGGCTAACAGTGTCAGAAGATAAAAAGATGTCAAGTGAAACTAAAGGCTGAAAAGTATCCCTCAGGCGAAGCAGAGTGGTCATGGGTGCTACTGGCATGAATAATTTCAGGATATCAGTGAAGGCAAAAACCAGACTGCATTGAAAAATGAATAAGAGGTAAGGGTTAGAGCCAGGGAACATGTGATCTTACCACCCAGGAGCAGTTTCCTAATAAGACAGGTTATAATGGACATCGGTTAGAAAGCATTTAGCTACAAGTAAAAAAAAAAATCTGATTAACAGTAATTTATTTATTTATTTTTTAAATTATACTTTAAGTTCTAGGGTACATGTGCACAATGTGAAGGTTTGTTACATATGTATACATGTGCCATGTTGGTGTGCTGCACCCATTAACTCGTCATTTACATTACGTATTTCTCCTAATGCTATCCCTCTCCCACCCCTCCACCCCATGATAGGCCCCAGTGTGTGATGTTCACAACCCTGCATCCAAGCGTTCTCATTGTTCAATTCCCACCTATGAGTGAGAACATGCGGTATTTGGTTTTCTGTCCTTGTGATAGTTTGCTCAGAATGGTGGTTTCTGGCTTCATCTATGTCCCTACAAAGGACACGAACTCATCCTTTTTTATGGCTACATAGTATTCCATGATGCATATGTGACACATTTTCTTAATCCAGTCTATCATTGATGGACATTTGGGTTGG
>NW_020265302.1:0-1950 GCF_003255815.1 Theropithecus gelada | reverse complement strand
TGTCTAGTTTGTTGACATATAATTGTTCACAGTATTCCCTTATAATCATTTTCTTTTCTTTTTTTTCTTCTATTTTTTTTTTTTTTTTTTTGAGACGGAGTTTTACTCTGTTGCCCAGGATGGAGTGCAGTGGTGCAATCACGGCTCATTGCAGCCTCGACCTCCTGGGCCCAAGCCATCCCTCCACCTCAGCCTCCCGAGTAGCTGGGACTACAGGCGTGTGCCACCACGCTCGGCTAATTTTTGTAGTTTTTGTAGTCACAAGGTTTCATCATGCTGCCCACGCTGGTCTTAAACTCCTGGGCTCAAGCAATCCACCTGCCTTGGCTGGCCTCCCAAAGTGCTGGGATGAACCACCATGCCTGGCCTGATTTCAATCTTTTAAAATTTATTGAGACTTGTTCTACGGCCTAGCATATTGTCTATCCTGGAGAATGTTCCATGAGCACTCGAGAAGATTATATTCTGCTTATTGTCCGGTGGAGTTTTCTATAGATGTCCAGGAGGTCTTGTCTATAGTGCTGGTCAGGACTTCTATTTCCTTGTTGATCTTTCACCGAGTAGCTATGTCTATTATTGAAGGGAGGATACTGACATCTGCCATTGTTATTGTTGACTTGTCTATTTCTCCTTCAATTTTGTCAGGTTTTGCTTCCTGTATGTTAAGGCTGTGTTATTAGGTACATGCACATGTTTATAATTCTTAAGTTTTCGTAGTGAATTAACCCTTTTATCAGTATGTAATGTCTTTATTTGTCTCTAGTAGCATTTTTCATCTCAAAGTCTGTCTGTCTTTGAGACAGGCACTCCAGCTCTGTTTGGTTACCGTTTGCATGGTATATCTTTCCCCATCCTTTTACTTTTAACCTGTTTGCCTCCTTGAATCTAAAGTATGTCTCTTGTAGCCAGGTGTGGTGACATGCACCTGTAATCCCAGCTACTTGGGAGGCTAAGGCATGAGAATTGCTTGAACCTGGGAGGCTGAGATTGCAGTGAGTCGAGATCCTGCCACTGAACTCCAGCCTGGGCGACACAGCGAGACTCCATCCCAAAAAAATAAAAAGTAAATAAATAAATAAAGTATATCTCTTGTAGATTACATGTAGCTGGCATACAGGTGAATCATAGATTTTTTGTTTGTTTGTTTGTTTTTTGAGACAGAATCTCACTCTGTCACCCAGGCTGGAGTGCAGTGGTGTGATCTCAGCTCACTGCAACCTCTGCCTCCTGGGTTCAAGTGATTCTCCTGCCTCAGCCTCCCAAGTAGCTGGGATTACAGGTGCCGGCCACCACGCCCAGCTAATTTTTGTATTTTTGAGATGAGGTTTTACCACGTTGGCCAGGTTGATCTCAAACTCCTGGCCTCAAGCGATGTGCCCACCTCGGCCTCCCAAAGTGCTGGGATGACAGGCGTGCACCACCGTGCCCAGCCTGGATCATGGTTTTTTTCCTTTTAATCTATTCTGTCAATCTCTGGTTTTAAGTGGAGAGTTTAATCTATTTATATTAATTTAATTACTGATATAGTTTACATCCGCCATTTTGCTTTTTTTCTATATGTCTTAAATCTTTTTGTTCTTTCTCCATAACTGCCTTCTTTTGTGTTACATATTTTCTAGTGTACCATTTTAATTCCCTTATCATTTCTTTTTTTTTCTTTTCTTTCTTTTTTTTTTTTTTTAGAGACAAGGTCTCACTCTGTCACCCAAGCTGGGGTGCAGTGCCATGATCATAACTCACTGCAGCCTCAAACCCCTGGGCTCAAGCAATCCTCCCACCTCAGCCTCCTGAGTAGCTGGGACGACAGGTGCACGTCACCACACCCAACTACTTTTTTATTTTTTAATTTTTGTAGAGATGGGGTCTTGCTATGTTGCCCAGGCTGGTCTCGAACTCCTGGCTTCAAGCAATTCTCCCACCTTGGCCTCCCAAGGTGCTGGGATTTCAGGC
>NW_020265301.1:0-1950 GCF_003255815.1 Theropithecus gelada | reverse complement strand
TCTGAGAGACAGTTTGTTATAATTTCTGTTCTTGTACATTTGCTGAGGAGTGCTTTACTTCCAATTATGTGGTCAATTTTGGAATAAGTGTGATGTGGTACTGAGAAGAATGTATATTCTGTTGATTTGGGGTGGAGAGTTCTATAGATGTCTATTAGGTCTGCTTGCTGCAGAGATGAGTTCAATTCCTGGATATCCTTGTTAACTTTCTGTCTCATTGATCTGTCTAATGTTGATAGTGGAGTGTTGAAGTCTCCCATTATTATTGTATGGGAGTCTAAGTCTCTTTGTAAGTCTCTAAGGATTTGATTTATGAATCTGGGTGCTCCTGTATTGGGTGCATATATATTTAGGACAGTTAGCTCTTCCTGTTGAATTGATCCCTTTACCATTATGTAATGGCCTTCTTTGTCTCTTTTGATCTTTGATGGTTTAAAGTCTATTTTATCAGAGACTAGTATTGCAACCTCTGCTTTTTTTTGTTCTCCATTTGCTTGGTAAATCTTCCTCTATCCCTTTATTTTGAGCCTATGTATGTCTCTGCATGTGAGATGGGTCTCCTGAATACAGCAGACTGATGGGTCTTGACTCTTTATCCAGTTTGCCAGTCTGTGTCTTTTAATTGGAGCATTTAGTCCATTTACATTTAAGGTTAATACTGTTATGTGTGAACTTGATCCTGCCATTATGATATTAACTGGTTATTTTGCTCGTTAGTTGATGCAGTTTCTTCCTAGCCTCGATGGTCTTTACATTTTGGCATGTTTTTGCAAAGGCTGGTACCTGTTGTTCCTTTCCATGTTTAGTGCTTCCTTCAGGGTCTCTTGTAAGGCAGGCCTAGTGGTGACAAAATCTCTAAGCATTTGCTTATCTGTAAAGGATTTTATTTCTCCTTCACTGATGAAACTTAGTTTGGCTGGATATGAAATTCTGGGTTGAAAATTCTTTTCTTTAAGAATATTGAGGGGGCAGAGCAAGATGGCCGAATAGGAACAGCTCCAGTCTCCAACTCCCAGTGCGAGCAACACAGAAGACCGGTGATTTCTGCATTTTCAACTGAGGTACTGGGTTTATCTCACTGGGGAGTGCCGGAGGATTGGTGCTGGTCAGCTGCTGCAGCGCGACCAGCGAGAGCTGAAGCAGGGCGAGGCATCACCTCACCTGGGAAGTGCAAGGGGGAAGGGAATCCCTTTTCCTAGCTAGGGGAACTAAGACACACAACACCTGGAAAATCGGGTAACTCCCACCCCAATACTGCGCTTTAAACAAACAGGCGCACCAGGAGAGTATGTCCCACACCTGGCCAGGAGGGTCCCACGCCCACGGAGCCTCCCTCATGGTTAGCACAGCAGTCTGTGATCTACTGGCAAGGAAGCAGCGAGGCTTGGGGAGTGGTGCCCACCATTGCTGAGGCTTAAGTAGGTAAACAAAGCTGCTGGGAAGCTCCAACTGGGTGGAGCTCACAGCAGCTCAAGGAAACCTGCCTGTCTCTGTAGACTCCACCTCTGGGGACAGGGCACAGTAAACAATAACAAAAGCAGCAGAAACCTCTGCAGACGCAAATGACTCTGTCTGACAGCTTTGAAGAGAGCAGTGGATCTCCCAACACGGAGGTTGAGATCTGAGAAGGGACAGACTGCCTGCTTAAGTGGGTCCCTGACCTCTGAGAAGCCTAACTGGGAGACAGCCCCCACTAGGGGCAGTCGGACACCCCACACCTCACAGGGTGGAGTACACCCCTGAGAGGAAGCTTTCAAAGCAAGAATCAGACAGGTACACTCACTGTTCAGCAATATTCTATCTTCTGCAGCCTCTGATGCTGATACCCAGTGAAACAGGGTCTGGAGTGGACCTCAAGCAATCTCCAACAGACCTACAGCTGAGGGTCCTGACTGTTAGAAGGAAAACTATCAAACAGGAAGGACACCTACACCAAAACCCCATCAGTAC
>NW_020265300.1:0-1952 GCF_003255815.1 Theropithecus gelada | reverse complement strand
AGCCAGTGACAGCAAGCAGGAGTTTGCTTTTTTTTTTTTTTTTTTTTTTAAGGCGTCTGAGTAACGATGAGAAGAGCAAGAAATGAGCTTAATAATGGGACTGACAGGGCCCTGGGCTGGTGACTCAGCTGATGTGCACAGCATCAAAACCCAGGTTCCTCAATGTGCTCCCTCTGCAGTTCAGGACAGCACTACAACTCACCCCATCAATCACTGCTTAAAAAATCAGTTCTAAAAAAAGACGACCCATTTGAAAGCAGCCGGAGGAGGAAGACAGAGTGTCTCACAGAATCCAACCGCTTGTAGCCTCGGAACCATAACAAGAATATGAAACTAGCGGGTCCAGTGTGAGGCAGAACAGAGACGCCGTCAGGGCTCTCAGGAGGCTGAGCGGGACGCGCATGGCTCAGGCCCCGCAACGCCCTAATGGCGCCTGGAGCAGCCCACAGGCCTGTGTCCTTCGTGTGGGTTCACCTTCCTAGTTTCCTGGGTAAATTCAATGGACAGCATTTATTCGCCAAGAAAACATTCAAATCAAACTACTGTCATAACTCTGAAGGGATCTTAACACTCCAGTCCACACGTTCAAAAGCCCACAAATATCAGTGCTGCCACTGTGCAGGTAACAATGTTTTGGATGCATCATGCATGTAAACAGTAACGATGTTTTCATGTTTTCCGTAGCCATCTCATTCAGGATACTTAAATGATCTGTCACGACTTGATACTTAGTTATCTGTGATTTTCAGATAGATTTAACAAGGCTACCTGGCCAAGAAGGCCTCACCCTCCTGAACCCGGGCACCGGTGCCCCTACGTGCACCCGGGGCCTGGGGAGTGCAGTCTCCACCACCTCCCGCTCTTCAGTGTTAAATGTCCTCCCGGCGCGCCTGCGTCGTGGGCCCAGGCTCAGGCCCCTCCTGGAGAGCTGTTTCCACATTACAGGGCAGGGGAAGCCCAGAGCCCGCGCTGCGGTGCCGCTGACGTCCCGGAATCCCCGCTTCCTGGTCCTTCCCGTCCGCGGAGGCTGGCGGGGAGGGCCTGGGACCCATTTTAGTTTTCGGTTTTGTCACGAGCTGGAAGGCGACAGCACATGCGAGCGCAGGAAACCCTTTTTTTAAATCTTCCAGCGGAAACGCGAGGGGCTGCCTGACCGCCTCGGAGACGCTAGG
Source organism: Theropithecus gelada (assembly GCF_003255815.1). Lineage (NCBI taxonomy): Eukaryota > Metazoa > Chordata > Mammalia > Primates > Cercopithecidae > Theropithecus > Theropithecus gelada. Next base: position 780 of record NW_020265300.1, on the reverse strand, counting down.
CGGGAGCCCAGAGCACCCCCGCCGTTTCCCGCATTGCAGCAGCCGGGACCCCGCCCACGCCGCGCGGGGCCCGAGGCGACAGGAGGCCCGCGGGCATCCGGCCGTTTCTTCCTCGACATGCTGGGGGGTGGCGTGGGGCGGAGTTGGGGGGCGGGGGCAACTTAAGAAGTGATTGCGCTGTACCCAGGATTCGGAGGGGAAGCCCGGCCCCATCCTACAGCTCAGAGGCAGAACGACCCCGGAACGTGCTCCAGGCGACCCCCTCTACCAGGCTCAATTTAAAACATAAACCGGAGAGGGTGGAAAGCTCACTATTTTCCGGATGGAGGTTCCTATCGCCATGTTCCTTCCTCCTCCGCCCCACCCGGCAAGGACCCCCGGGCTGCCTTGCCGGCTCCTGCCGCCCCGCAGGTACCCCTGCCGCTCCCGGGCACGGGCTTCTCCCCAGTTCTTCCCATCGCTTCCCCGCTCTTCTCCCCAGTTCTTCCCATCGCTTCCCCACCTTTCCCCGGGTCCTCCCATCGCTTCCCCCTCTTCTGCCCCGTTCCCCCATCCCCTTTCCCTATTCTCCCCCTCTCCCTCTTCTCCCCTTCTCCGTCCGTCCCTCCCTCGCCGCCCGGAGGGGGGCGAGCACCTTGAGCATGTCCCCCGCTGGTCAGCACGCCGATGGCCTTGCCGACCCCGGAGAGGTGCTCCAGGAACTTCCGCAAGGAGCCCTTGGGGGCCCGGGAGTCGTCCGCGTCCAAGGCGAGGAGGCCGAGGGCAGCCGCTAGTCCGGGT
>NW_020265299.1:0-1952 GCF_003255815.1 Theropithecus gelada | reverse complement strand
ATGAGATCAGGAGATTGAGACTACCTTGACTAACACGGTGAAACCCCATCTCTACTAAAAATACAAAAAACTAGCCAGACATAGTGGCATGCGCCTGTAGTTCCAGCTACTTGGGAGGCTGAGGCAGGAGAATTGCTTGAACCCGGGATGTGGAGGTTGCAGTGAGCTGAGACTGCACCACTGTACTCCAACCTGGGTGACAGAGTGAGACTCCATCTCAAAAAAAATTAAAAAAAAGTATAGTAAGTACATAAACTAGTCACATAGTCATTTATTATCATTAGAAAGTACTCTGTACTGTTGTATGTGCTATCCTTTATACAACTGGCAGCAGAGTAAGTTTGTTTATACCAGCATCACCACAGACATGTGAGTAACTTTTTGCATTATGATATTATGATGTCACAAGGTGATAGAAAATTTTCAGCTCAATTATAATCTTATGGGACCATGGTCATATATGTCATCTGTTGCTGACCAAAATGTTATGTGGTGCATGACTGAAGCATGAAGCAAAAGCATTCAGACACACAAAAGAATATACTGCAGTTATATAACTTTCAAAAGCAGGCAAATTTAGTATATGGTATCAGAGGTCAGAAAAGTGGAGCCTTGGGAGGCGGTGATGAAAAGGAGGGAGCAAAGAAAATGTGGCACATATACACCATGGAATACTACACAGCCATAAAAAAGGATGAGTTCATGTCCTTTGCAGGGGACATGGATGACACTGGAAACCATCATTCTCAGCAAACAAACACAGGAACAGAAAACCAAACACTGCATATTCTCACTCATAAGTGGGAGTTGATCAATGAGAACACATGGACACAGGGAGGGGAACATCACACACCGGGGCCTGTCGGGGGGTGGGGGGATAGGGGAGGGATAGCATTAGGAGAAATACCTAATGTAGATGACGGGTTGATGGGTGCAGCAAACCACCATGGCACGTGTATACCTATGTAACAAACCTGCATGTTGTGCACATTTACCCCAGAACTTAAAGTATAATAAAAATATAAAAAAGAAAAAGAAAAGGAGGGAGCAATGGGGAGTTTTGGCAGTGCTGGTGATGTCCTACATCTTGATTTGGGTCTGGTTACACAAGTGTGTTCATTCTAAAAAATTCATCAAATTCGCTCAGGAATTGTGCAGTTTTTACATGGATGCAATACTTCAGTGAGAAGATATTTACTTACAAAACACATCATAAGTAATTAACTATGCATAAAGTCTTTTTGAGAAATCTTTGAAAGGGAAGCAAGTCGTTATCAAGTAAACTTTTCCGCTTCCAGCCCCACCCTGAAGTTTTTTACTTGAAGAAAAAAAATTATTTCCTTTTCGGAATCCTCATACTCTCCAGTTGAAGGCTGAGTCCAATTTTAAGTTTGCAGAGTAGCTGGAAAGTTGAGAATATCCTTTCAGGAAATGGGTCCTGAATTGTTTGAATGTGTTTCACAGGTTATAAAAACAGTCTTGGTGGGAATTTCAGCTTCAGTATTTAGTCTACTGCCAACTGCACTTGACTTAGAAACTCCAGTGACTAATCATCTCAGGTCCTGACAATGAGCATTAAGATGAGTTTGGAAGTTCAGACAGAAAAGGGATCAGTTACTAGTAAGCCAATTTCTCTTTGTTGTGGCTTTTCAATAATGCAGACATGCCCAGTGGGTTCCCCCCACGTGTGAATGAAGATATTCTCTAATTACAAGGTTCCACACAACACTTGAAAGTTCCTTTTTATCTCACTGCACTTATTTGTTTTCTTGTTTATTTATTTATAAATATACCTTAAGAAATCCTGTGGTGAAAGATTAAAAAAAAAAAAAAAAAAAGGCCAAGTTCCTTTCTTTTGGAATCACAGAGTCTAAATTTATGGAAACATTAAGAATCATTTAGCTGGCCGGGTGCGGTGGCTCACGCCTGTAATCCCAGCACTTTGGGAGGCC
>NW_020265298.1:0-1952 GCF_003255815.1 Theropithecus gelada | reverse complement strand
AGTATAGTTTGAAGTCAGGTAGCATGATGCCTCCAGCTTTGTTCTTTGGGCTTAGGATGGTCTTGGCAATGCAGGTTCCATATGAACTTTAAAGCAGTTTTTTTCCAATTCTATGAAGAAAGTAATTGGTAGCTTGATGGGGATGGCATTGAATCTATAAATTACCTTAGGCAGTATGGCCATTTTCACAATATCGATTCTTCCTATCCATGAGCATGGTATGTTCTTCCATTTGTTTGTGTCCTCTTTTATTTCACTGAGCAGTGGTTTGTAGCTCTCCTTGAAGAGGTCCTTTACGTCCCTTGTAAGTTAGATGCCTAGATATTTTATTCTTTTCAAAGCTATTGTGAATGGAAGTTCATTGATGATTTGGTTCTCTGTTTGTCTGTTACTGGCGTACAAGAATGCTTGTGATTTTTGCACATTGATTTTGTATCCTGAGACTTTGTTGAAGTTGCTCATAAGCTTAAGGAGATTTTGAGCTGAGACAATGGGGTTTTCAATATATACAATCATGTCATCTGCAAACAGGGACAATTTGACTTCTTCTTTTCCTAACTGAATACTCTTTATTTCTTTCTCTTGCCTGATTGCCCTAGCCAGAACTTCCAACACTATGTTGAATAGGAGTGGTGAGAGAGGGCATCCCTGTCTTGTGCCAGTTTTCAAAGGGAATGCTTCCATTTTTTGCCCATTCAGTATGATATTGGCTGTGGGTTTGTCATAAATAACTTATTATTTTGAGATATGTTCCATCAATACCAAATTTATTGAGAGTTTTTAGCATGAAGGGCTGTTGAATTTTGTCAAAGGCCTTTTCTGCATCTATTGAGATAAACATGTGGTTTTTGTCTTTGGTTCTGTTTATATACTGGGTTACCTTTATTGATTTGTGTATGTCGAACCAGCCTTGCATCCCAGGGATGAAGCCCACTTGATCATGGTGGATAAGCGGATAAGCTTTTTGATGTGCTGCTGGATTCGGTTTGCCAGTATTTTTTTGAGGGTATTTGCATCGATGTTCATCAGGGATATTGGTCTACAATTCTCTTTTTTTGTTGTGTCTCTGCCAGGCTTTGGTGTCAGGATGATGTCGGCCTTGTAAAATGAGTTAGGGTGGATTCCCTCTTTTTCTGTTGATTGGAATAGTTTCAGAAGGAATGGTACCAGCTCCTACTTGTTCCTTTGGTAGAATTCGATTGTGAATCCGTCTGGTCCTGGACTTTTTTTGGTTGGTAGGCTATTAATTATTGCCTCAATTTCAGAGCCTGCTGTTAGTCTATTCAGGGATTCAACTTCTTTCTGGTTTAGTCTTGGGAGAGTGTAAGTGTGCAGGAAATTTTCTATTTCTTCTAGGTTTTCTAGTTTATTTGTGTAGAGGTGTTTATAGTATTCTCTGATGGTATTTTATATTTCTGTGGGGTTGGTGGTGATATCCCCTTTATCATTTTTTATTGTGTCTATCTGATTCTTCCCTCTTTTCTTCTTTATTACTCTTGCTCGTGGTCTATCAATTTCGTTGATCTTTTCCAAAAACCAACTCCTGGATTCATTGATTTTTTGGAGGGGTTTTTATGTCTCTATCTCCTTCAGTTCTGTTCTGATCTTAGTTATTTCTTGCCTTCTGCTAGCTTTTGAATGTGTTTGCTCTTGCTTCCCTAGTTCTTATAATGGTGATGTTAGGGTGTCAATTTTAGATCTTTCCTGCTTTCTCTTGTGGGCATTTAGTGCTATAAATTTCCCTCTACACACTGCTTTAAATGTGTCACAAAGATTCTGATATGTTGTATCTTTGTTCTCATTGGTTTCAAAGAACATCTTTATTTCTGCCTTCATTTCGTTATGTACCCAGTAGTCATTCAGGAGCAGGTTGATCAGTTTCCACGTAGTTGAGCAGTTTTGATCGAGTTTCTTAGTCCTGAGTTCTAGTTTGATTGCACTGTGGTCTGAGA
>NW_020265297.1:0-1953 GCF_003255815.1 Theropithecus gelada | reverse complement strand
AAAAAACCGCATCAAATTAATTGTAATAATGGCCGGGTGCAGTGGCTCATGCCTATAATCCCAGCACTTTGGGAGGCCAAGGCGGGCAGATTACTTGAGGTCAGGAGTTTGAGACCAGCCTGGCCAACATGGTGAAACTCTGTCTCTACAAAAATACAAAAATCAGCCAGGCGTGGTGATGTACACCTGTACTCCCAGCTGCTCGGGAGGCTGAGGCAGGAGAATCACTTGAACCCAAGAGGCGGAAGTTGCAGTGAACCAAGATTGCACCACTGCACTCCAGCCTGTGCAACAGAGCAAGACTCCATCTCAAAAAATAAAAGTAATTTTACTAATGTCTCATACTTATCCCAACAGATTGAAAATATTACCATTTCAACATCAAATCAATATAAGAAAAATTGAGATATTTTACATAGGTTATTTCATATTAAGTCCTCAAAAACCATCAGGGTAGCGTACATATGCAGCACATTTCAATTTGGAAAGTGAAATTTGCATTGAAAATATCTGATCTGCACTTAGACTCATAAAATACACAGTTGACAAAGTAGACTCACGTGGCCATGTTATTCTAAACATACTTAAATGCTGTCTAATAACAGAATCAAGTTTTTAAACCTGCATTTTAATTAATAAAAATTAAACAGATAAAATATTCAGTGTCTCAGCTACGATGGACACACTTCAAGTGCTGATCAGCAAACAGTGTGAGTGCGGCCAGACCGGCCAGCGCAGGCTACACAGCCGCAGCTCAAACAGGCCGGTCTCTCTGCGCAGGGGAACAGTCTGAGCAGGCAGGAGACGGGAAAACAGGCACTGCCTTCTTGAGAATAAAGGACCCACAACAGGAACCCTGCACTCACCCCCTGCCAAAGACACCAACAGGCCACGGCGCAGCCTCCTCAGGAAAGGCAGAGGCATTCAAGAACTTAGAAAAGCACCTCTGGAAAACGCTCACTTGAAAACGTTGCACGTAACTTTACATTTTAATTACAAGGTTTTAACATCCATTTTCTCATGTATTCATAATGAACTCTGGGAAATTAAACACAGCTTTTATTCTTACTCCTATAGTCACTGTGATGGAAGTTCCCCTATGCGAACAAGCTGTTGCAACTGAAATTTTCTGAGAACAAATCCCAAGCTCTTTCCATGAACACAGACTATATTAAGTTTAGTTCTCTAATTTCCATTGGTTAAAGACCAGAATGTGTGAAATATGCATTATCAGATTAGAAAACAAAACACACATCAGAAAAACGTTTTGCAAAAGAGCATTTACTAAAAGCTATGATAGAAACTAGCTCTAAAACGTCCTGTTTCAAAATTTTACTGTGTCCACTAAGTTCATTTTCCTGGCTGTGGACGGCAGGCCCACCCCACGCTGCAGGCCCACCCCACGCTGCGGGCCCACCCCACGCTGTAGACCTACCATGGCCCCATGAACAGGCCAGCTGAGAGCTGGGGCCACTGCCCAGGGCTCCCTGCTCTGTGCTCGGCTGCCTGATCCAACCTGCCAAGGCCCTGCTTTCTCTATGTATAGAAACAAAAATCAGGAGCACGAGCTTACAAACAGCAGACTTTCATGAAATAGAGGTATAAATGTGTTTCATTGTCTAATAAATCTCTTTCACAAATCACCTTGCTCTTCCGCTCCTCTTGAACGATCATGTTTACACAACACTGCCTGACCGTTTTGGCTTCTGCCAAGGTTAGCCTCTGTCCACAGGCTGAGTCTGACTTCTTCCCACCTCCTCCTAGTCTGGCCTTCAAAAAAATGCTCACCAGTATTTCACATGGACTTTAGTTTCGAAGAGTAAAGTTACCTTACGAAGTAGTATGTATAACTCTGTAATATATAAAGTGAGGCAATGATAGAACCAGTTTTAAAAGTAACCTTCCATGATGATTTTTATTTGCATCCATGTGCTTATTACTAAGAATCTTTTT
>NW_020265296.1:0-1953 GCF_003255815.1 Theropithecus gelada | reverse complement strand
AAAAAACCGCATCAAATTAATTGTAATAATGGCCGGGTGCAGTGGCTCATGCCTATAATCCCAGCACTTTGGGAGGCCAAGGCGGGCAGATTACTTGAGGTCAGGAGTTTGAGACCAGCCTGGCCAACATGGTGAAACTCTGTCTCTACAAAAATACAAAAATCAGCCAGGCGTGGTGATGTACACCTGTACTCCCAGCTGCTCGGGAGGCTGAGGCAGGAGAATCACTTGAACCCAAGAGGCGGAAGTTGCAGTGAACCAAGATTGCACCACTGCACTCCAGCCTGTGCAACAGAGCAAGACTCCATCTCAAAAAATAAAAATAATTTTACTAATGTCTCATACTTATCCCAACAGATTGAAAATATTACCATTTCAACATCAAATCAATATAAGAAAAATTGAGATATTTTACATAGGTTATTTCATATTAAGTCCTCAAAAACCATCAGGGTAGCGTACATATGCAGCACATTTCAATTTGGAAAGTGAAATTTGCATTGAAAATATCTGATCTGCACTTAGACTCATAAAATACACAGTTGACAAAGTAGACTCACGTGGCCATGTTATTCTAAACATACTTAAATGCTGTCTAATAACAGAATCAAGTTTTTAAACCTGCATTTTAATTAATAAAAATTAAACAGATAAAATATTCAGTGTCTCAGCTACGATGGACACACTTCAAGTGCTGATCAGCAAACAGTGTGAGTGCGGCCAGACCGGCCAGCGCAGGCTACACAGCCGCAGCTCAAACAGGCCGGTCTCTCTGCGCAGGGGAACAGTCTGAGCAGGCAGGAGACGGGAAAACAGGCACTGCCTTCTTGAGAATAAAGGACCCACAACAGGAACCCTGCACTCACCCCCTGCCAAAGACACCAACAGGCCACGGCGCAGCCTCCTCAGGAAAGGCAGAGGCATTCAAGAACTTAGAAAAGCACTTCTGGAAAACGCTCACTTGAAAACGTTGCACGTAACTTTACATTTTAATTACAAGGTTTTAACATCCATTTTCTCATGTATTCATAATGAACTCTGGGAAATTAAACACAGCTTTTATTCTTACTCCTATAGTCACTGTGATGGAAGTTCCCCTATGCGAACAAGCTGTTGCAACTGAAATTTTCTGAGAACAAATCCCAAGCTCTTTCCATGAACACAGACTATATTAAGTTTAGTTCTCTAATTTCCATTGGTTAAAGACCAGAATGTGTGAAATATGCATTATCAGATTAGAAAACAAAACACACATCAGAAAAACGTTTTGCAAAAGAGCATTTACTAAAAGCTATGATAGAAACTAGCTCTAAAACGTCCTGTTTCAAAATTTTACTGTGTCCACTAAGTTCATTTTCCTGGCTGTGGACGGCAGACCCACCCCACGCTGCAGGCCCACCCCACGCTGCGGGCCCACCCCACGCTGTAGACCTACCATGGCCCCATGAACAGGCCAGCTGAGAGCTGGGGCCACTGCCCAGGGCTCCCTGCTCTGTGCTCGGCTGCCTGACCCAACCTGCCAAGGCCCTGCTTTCTCTATGTATAGAAACAAAAATCAGGAGCACGAGCTTAGAAACAGCAGACTTTTATGAAATAGAGGTATAAATGTGTTTCATTGTCTAATAAATCTCTTTCACAAATCACCTTGCTCTTCCGCTCCTCTTGAACGATCATGTTTACACAACACTGCCTGACCGTTTTGGCTTCTGCCAAGGTTAGCCTCTGTCCACAGGCTGAGTCTGACTTCTTCCCACCTCCTCCTAGTCTGGCCTTCAAAAAAATGCTCACCAGTATTTCACATGGACTTTAGTTTCGAAGAGTAAAGTTACCTTACGAAGTAGTATGTATAACTCTGTAATATATAAAGTGAGGCAATGATAGAACCAGTTTTAAAAGTAACCTTCCATGATGATTTTTATTTGCATCCATGTGCTTATTACTAAGAATCTTTTT
>NW_020265295.1:0-8224 GCF_003255815.1 Theropithecus gelada | reverse complement strand
AAGGAAAGGATCCAGTTTCAGCTTTCTACTTATGGCTAGCCAATTTTTCCAGCACCAAAAGATCTCAGAGAGGTCCTTCCAGATAATTCCATTTAAAATATCCCTTTCCCCACTCTACTTCCCTAACACACATTATATTTTACTCTTAGAAGTTTGTTCTCTACTTATTTGTTTCTAGAGAGTTATTTTTGTGCTGGTAAGAATGCCAACTCTGTAAGAACTCCGTGTCATTTCTTCACCTTATATTCCTACTAAGATAATTACCTGGCACATACAAAATCAATTAATATATGTACAGTTGAAATACATGGAGAAACCACAAAAATACTTCCTCATAAAATTCTCCTAATCCAATATCAGTAGTTTTAACTTTTCTTAGCACTTTTATTACAACTTTCTTAGAGGAAATTGATGAACTGAATTTTAGGCACGTTAAACGTCAGCATCCTGTACAACATCTGATTGTCAATATCTATTATTATTTGGGTGTGTACGAATAAAAAGATGCCATCTGTGCTGGTAAGGAAGATTTAGGAGTTACTATTAATCTAATAGTGGGGTCAATTAAATTAAAGTTGATACAATTGCCCAGTGAAGTATAAAATATAGAAGAAAGGAGAATATAACCAAATACTGAAGAACACTAGTATTTATGGTGTGGACAGAGGAAAGGAAATGGAAGAAGCTGGTCCAGGCTGTCCAACAGATTTTGTGTAGAGTGGGAGCTCATTTCACATTTTTCCTACCAGCAACCAAGAAACCAAACAATTCAGGTACTCTGCCTTTTTTTCTTTTTCTTTTTCTTTTTCTTTCTTTCTTTTTTTTTTTTTTTTTTTTTTTTTCTGTCTCATGTACTACCAAATCCAGAGTCTCAATGGCTCCTTCTGCCAATGAAAAGTAGCAACAAAGGAGAAAAACTAGTGGATATCAGTATTATGGAAATCAAGAATAGAGCAATTTTCAAGAATAATAGGTTATCAAATATCGAATAGAAATCAGAAAAGTCAGAAAAGTATCTATTAATTTGTTAAGTACTAATTTTAAAAAAACTTAAGGCATGGATCAATTTTCATTTATTTCAATTTTCCCCGAGGTTTGCTCTACTGAAAGATGTTATCTGTTGTGTACTTCTTTTTTGTCTATCTTCTCTGAAGGACTCTCCTTAACAATGAGTTTCCTGATATGTGTCCTGCTGATCACACTAATACATCATGACTCTCTTGTGCTCTGTTTTTTATGATAATTTCAGTCATTAGGATTTGAGAGGTTTAGATATCTTACCAAAATTTGGAGGAATGCCAAGAGGTGTTACATTAAATATAGTCCAGAGTATCTCTATTTTTCTAATTCAGTTTGACTAAAACTTTCAGATTCATTCCTTTTTATACTCTCAATGTAACAAAGCCTGCAAGCCTGCCATCATAAGACTTTCTCCTTTGTAGATATGAAGTTCAAATCTCCTTCTACCCTGGGAGTATATTCTGCCTACGAAATTCCAACTGCTTCACTGTTGTATACATTGTATATACTGAACAGATCAACCCCTTTCCCCCAAGCTCCTTTAGTCATTTCTGTTGAATAAAGAGTGTATTTTCATTTGATATTGTCTAATGCTTCTTTGAGAGTATAACTTTGTTGGATTCTTGAAGGACATGATGTGGATGCAACAGAAATGACTGAATCTGTATCATATTATCTAGAATATGGTGACATTTGATTAATGTTTGTTGAGTTCTTAAAAACATATTTTTCTCTTAACTGTACAGACACAATTTCAGTATTTAAAAAGTATGTGTGTATTTTACAGCAGATTTGTCCTCCTCATTCTCTAAATGAAATATATAGTGTCAGTCAACTTTCACATTTCCATATCTCTCCTTTCTCATTCCCCATGCCATCAGGAATGCCTCTAATAGTTTTATACACTTGAGCTTCAATATATCTAGAGCAAGGAGGTCTTTCTAAAATGAATAAAGCGAAAATATATTATGTGGCCGACTACTGTGTGATGATATAACTCATTAATATATGTAACAGTAACATGTACCACACCAGTGTAATCCATAGGAAAAACAAAAGATAAATAATCTTTCTTTGGGTATCAATTATAGATTATCACCTAGAAGAACAGAGTATGTTAAATGCTACTTCAGATGTCGGGTAGAATAGAGAGCAACTAATCATTTGTAGTAGTAGAAGATGCAAAGGGTTGGTGAAAAGAGTATCCCAGTTATCAGTCCTCAGAACATGTTTCGTCTTCTGCAAGGGCCGACCAACACAAACAAACATACATGTGGGGAATGTTGTTTGGGTACTCTCAGTGTTATCAGTGTGGAATTTAGGTAAGGCTGAATTTTCACAGAAATAGATTGGAGTCTAATGAATTTTTTTTTTGTAATTGTTTTTAGTTACCTATTTTTACTCCAACAATGGTATAGCCTAAAACAAACAAACAAACAAAGAACAACAACAACAAAAAACGCTGGGTGCCGTGGCTCACGCCTGTAATTCCAGAACTTTGGGAGTCTGGGTCGGGCGGATCACGAGGTCAGGAGATTGAGACCATCCTGGCTAACACAGTGAAACCCTGTCTCTACTAAAAATATAAAAAATTAGCCAGGCGTGGTAGTGGGCGCCTATAGTCCCAGCTACTCAGGAGGTTGAGGCAGGAGAATCTCTTGAACCCGGGATGTAGAGGTTCAGTGAGCCGAGATCATGCCACTGCACTCCAGCCTGGGCAACAGAGTGAGACTCCATCTCAAAAAGAAAAAAAAAAACAAAAAAAACAAAAACTTATTTATATCAACTGATTGTTAGATGAATTGGAATTAGGGCCAGTTTAATTCAAAAGTGAAAACAATCATTTACATGAGTTGTTTACATACACACACACAGAAATTATCCTCTTTTTAAAGCTTACTGCTTTCACAGCATTATGAGTCTTCTGTTTGCCTTGGGAAAAACACTGTAAAGTGTTTTTGTTTTTTGGGTTTTTTTTATTTTTTTGTGTTTCTTTCTGTTGCCTAAATTACCATAAAATTTTGCGTAAATAAAATATTTAGAGGAAAGAATGAAATACTGTCTGTGTACTTAAGTGAAGATAGATGGAAGAATATAAATATATACATAAATGAAAGCTATTACCCTGGGGCAGAGCAAAGTAAATCTTGTGAAGTTCCCTGAGAGCATTTGGACATACTGTGTACCTGAAGATAAGTAAGGGGTGCATTGTTGCCTAGTTTCCAGTTCTTAAGCAAGCTACCATATTCACAACACTTGCAAATGTTAAATCTGAATACTGAGCCAAACTAAAATATAATCCACATAAAACTATTGCAGTTATACGTCCTTAGTATAGTTGATATTTTGGCCAACAAAATATTTGCATAGGAATATAAATATTAATTGTATGTTCCACGAGAAGCATGCTTAACTTTAGTCAACAAATATTTAATATTAGAGATGTTAAAATATTTTCCTATATTACAAAAAGTGAAGAACTGAAAAGCTTGTTTAGATTTTCTGATATATAAAGAGCTAAGAACTGTGTTTGCCACCATGGAAATATGAAAACATAGTATCTATGATTAAAAGTTTTCCAAAAATATTAATTAATTATTTTATGTGTTTTATTCATTCAAATTGAGTAATGACTGTATGCAATTTCTCCTACTAAGAACAAGCAATAAATTGGTAAATAAAGCTTCTATAGTGTGCTTTCAAAGACACATATTTAGCCTGACTTTTGCAGGCTGGGAATATATACTCAAAGAAAAAAGTGGGTATTGCTATTATACTGTAAAGAAAGGGCACCTAACATAATGTTGAAGGCAAGGGATTTATTCCCAGTGTAATTAATATCTACTCTGAACTGTGTATCATAATTTGCCAGGTGATGTTTGGATGAAGTTTTGCAGGAACCAATTGCATACAAAAAGGAAAAAATACTGGCAGCAAAAGAGCATAATTAGTGGCTAGTAAGTGACACACACACAAAAAAATTCTTAATTTGCTGTGGTTTCACAATGGCAATGTGGTAATCTTAAAAACAAATCCTTCTTCAGAGATGATTAGTGAGCTATTTACAGTATTAGAGCATTGCAGTTATTTATGATCTTCAAAGTAAATGTACAAAACTACAGGGTAAAAAGAAACAGTATTGGCAAAATGTTGAAAACATTGCAAGTAAGGCATAGGCACATAAGTTTTAGTAAACTTCTCTCTAACTTGGTGTGTATGAAACATCTCCATAATAAAAATTAGAAGTAAAAATTGGAAGAAAACCCCACAGAGAAATAATCTGGGAAAGTTATTTGAATTCTAGAAACAAAAAATCACAGTAATATATAGGTAAGTGTTAATTATTTATAAGAAAACTATAGATAACTTCAAAATTATAGGCAATAGGGTTTCATGGAAAAGTAATTAGGAATGACTTATATAAATATAGTAATCATGAAAATGCAAATTAGGACCAAAATGAGATGTTTCATATCAAATTGACAAAAATTAAGAAGGTTACTAATAAATATCAAGCATTAGTAAGAATTTTCATCAGTAGATAATTGTATTGCTCTTACTAGGTTTTTAAATTGATACAAGTACCTTAATAATGTGACAGCCATGTAAGGTTAAATATCCATAAACTCCAAAAAGAGTAATTTCACTGTTAGAGTCATATATCTTTGGGAACTCTTGTACGTCACCACCAATGTTTCCATAAGAATGTGACTGTAGTTAAGTGGGAGAGAAAAAATGGTTCAGAGGACTGAATGGCTGTATATAATGTAGCATATTTGCCAGTGAAATACCATAGATCATAGAAAATATGGTTACAGAACACATCTAAGAAATAAAATATATTAATGAAAAAGAAAGCTGTAAGACTATTTATAGCATAGCTTTTATTGTCAGCAAAATTATTAAAAAGCACATAAACACCTAAATATGTACATAAATAAATGCTTACAGATAAATATACCAATATACATATATATTATGCATTTTAGTAACTTTACATTTGTGATTAAACATTTTTAAATCTAAAAAACTTCTGCATATATATATATATATATATATATTTTTTTTTTTTTCTCCAGGTTATTGGTTAACCTGGGAGAGAGCAAAACCTTAGGATACAGTAAAAAGAAACAAAAATCCATATAGCAATACCATTGGCCTTCTGCTTGATGGTTTGAGTAGTTGATTCCTGAGGTTTTTTTTTTTTTTAATTATTGTGATTTTAGATTCACATGTGTGTTGCATAGTTTTTTCATGTATACATATTATATAATAAAACAATTAAAATGTATTAGTATGAGGGCATTCATATAGAGCAAAGGTTGTTCATTACCAAAGCCAGAATGCAAGTATAATGTAATTATAAACAGAATAATTCATTCTTAATTTATAACAATATAAACTTAACACATCAATGGATATTGTATTGAATTAGCTAAATACTCATAAAATAAGAACTTTAAAAGCATAAAACATAGTTAAAATATATGATGTGTCTACTTTCATCTGTGACCGTATAAACAATTTGACAAAGACAAAATATGTCAATTACCAATGATGTAATGGATTTGAGTAAAATTATCAGCAAGATTAAAACTATGAATATACACATAAACCTTTGTATACTGCAGATAAATTATATATTTTTAACACAAATAAAGAAAATAAGTGCATTTAATAAAAACAGTTGCAAGGCATAAAATTTTAAAGAATAATAATCCAGTAATAAAGTATTGAGAAGTAAAATGTAAGGTAACTATTATTTCTATATACACTTATGAAAATTATGAAATATTAAAAAAGTAATCAGTATCAAAAAACCTAAAATTAAATTTATCTAGAGATATATTAATTTAAAAAATAAAATAGCACAAGTAAACCAAAATCATAGATATACTAGAAAAAATAAAGTTATCATTTATAATAGTAATGAAAGAAAAATAGCTTTTCCACACAAAATAATGTTCTTATGATAAAGAAAATGAAGAATTTTGCTGTTTATTTCAAATACATTATTGCAAAATAAAGGCTTTATAGCCATAACCTGTATTTTTCATTCATTATCTAGGTATTATTCTAATACAGCAACATTTCCACAAATTATAATATAAAATTTTAATAATATCCCGTTTTCTCTAATTACTTAACATTTGATGATGAATAAGAGTTAAATGAATATGTAATCTGAGGATGTTAATCTTATAATCGCATCTGAGAATCTTTTCAATTTTGCTGCACTTTTTACTACAGCTTAGTCTTTGTGAAACTTGTTAACTTTAGGAAAGCTGGATTTGGTACTTGTTTTTTGGCTTCTGATAATGGTTTGGTTCTGCATCCCCACCCAGTTCTCATGGTGAATTGTAATCCCCTCATGTTGAAGGAGGTGGGTGGTGGAAGGTGATTGAATCATAGGGGAGGACTTCCCCTTGCTGTTCTCATGATGGAGTTCTGAAGACATGTGCTTGTTTAAAAGTGGTGGCACTTCCTCCTTCACTCCTTCACTCTCTCTCCTGCTATGCCATGGTAAGATGTGCTTGCTTCCCCCTTCGCCTTCCTCCACGATTGTAAGTTTCCTAAGGTTCCCCAGCCTTCCTGTACAGCCTGTAGAAGTGTGAGTCAATTAAACCTCTTTTCTTCATAAGTTACTCAGTCTCAGGTAGTTCCTTATAACAGTGTGATAACAGACTAACATAGATTCCCTATGAGTGAGTGTTCCTAGAAAATTAGAACATGGAAACTGCCAGTGGAAGGCCAGATGCCTGATATTGACAAATATCACTTTCATTGTATTTCATTCAAAGCAGTAAAGAACTTCCCTATGTTTAAGAGCAGTAAAATGAGATAGTTGTGAAAACAGGGTTAAACATTATTGACATTTTTTAAAAGAGTTGCATGGTTGCCAGGTTGATGAGGCCACAGGTGCCCTATTATATACATATACACACACACAAACACACATATATTATTATATATGTATGTAATATTATATATGTAACTTTTATACATATACCATTATATCTATACACTCTATACATTATATGTATAAAACTTATACCACAGAAAATGTTCATAATGATGAGAATGCAGTGTATGAAAGAAGAGAAAACAGTAACACTTTTAGAAGAAAAAAGAAAAAGATCTACATTCAAAACTCCAACAGAATTCTCTTCAGTATTTGTAGAATAAAGAAGAAAAATTTAACACAATAATATTATAGAGAAGGTGAAGAGACATAAAATAAGATTTCTGTATTTCACTTGATCCAGTAAAATGAATAGCAGTAGATTGTAATAACCTACATAAATAAGACTAAAAGAAAAATTTATAAAAATAAACACATACTGTCATAAACACTACAAATAAATCAAAATTAAAATTTAAAAATGTTCAAATAACCCAGAACTAGATAGGTAAATTAAATCAGAAGAAAATCATGGAGCAAACAGCAACACAAACAAAAAGGCAAAAGTAAGACCTAACGTATTAATAACTATATGTAACTGTTCTAAATACACAAACTAAAAGTGATTGGCAAAGTAAATTTAAACACATATCCCAGCTACATGTCCCTGAGAAAAGCACTTCAAATATGGAAATACAGGAAGGTTGAAAGTAAAATGATGAAACATGTATCATGAAAATAATAAGTTTTTAAAACAGGAGTGGATATATTCATACCAGAAAAAGTAGTCTTCATAGCAAATAAAATTACCAGAGGTATTGAGGGATATTATATTAATACAAATGGGACAATCTTTCAAAAAACATAACTATCCTAAATGTTTATGCACCAAGCAATAGAGCTGCAAAATATGAAACAATCTGAAAGAGGGAGAGGTGAGTGGAGGGATAGATAAAGAGGTAGTGTAAACTAGCTGCTGAATATCAATATACATACATGTACATATATGTTACATATTTTACATATTACTGATTATATTATAAATATTCAAGTATTGATACAGTCTTTTTCTGGTGCCTTCCCTGTTATAGTGTTTTTATTTGATTCTGTATACTTAAATTTTATGAAAAATGAAGCAAAGCAATATTTTTAAAGCTCTTTACTCTTAAGCTGTCACCTGATTTATAGTAGTTGCAAAATTCATGGACATTGAGAAAATCTTTTCATTAAAGGTACCAACTTCAAAAAATGATGAAAAAGAAGTGCTTTTAAGAGCTGAAAGCTGTGGCCACATGGAACAAA
>NW_020265294.1:0-1953 GCF_003255815.1 Theropithecus gelada | reverse complement strand
TGTATCTAAATATAGTCGTTCCTCAGTATGCATGGGGTATTGGGTTCCCCAGTGGATACCAAAAGCCTGAGATGCCCCAGTCCCTTATCTAAAATGACTCAGTACTTGTATGTAACCTATGCGCATTCTATGCACATAATAATTCTAAGTTATATCTAGATTATTTATGATATGTAATACAATGCCTATAAATTACTTCATTTGCATTGATTCCACATAATGCTAGGTGCATACATAATTCCAGTTTTACTTTTTGGATCTTTGTGGAATTTTTTCTCCTAAATGTTTTTTTTTAATCCATCATTGATTTGAATCCATGAATGCAGAACACACAGATGTGAAGGGTCAAATCTGTATGTATTTTACATAGGTGTGTACACACATACTTTATTATAAGAACACTGAAATAACATATATAGTAAGGAATATAATTAGTTTAAATTGAATGTGTATGTTTTAGATTGCTTAAATATGCATTCCAATTCAAATAAAATTATGTATAAATATATATGGTTTGAAACTGTATGTTAATTTAGCTATATTGTAGTGTATGTAAAATTTTAATAATCATCTCTGCTATGCTCACTAGCTTGGAGATTATTTTAAATAATAATATTGGGTGGACATAGAAATAAATACAATTTCAATTCAAAAGTTTATTTTCATCTTCATGGTCCTTTATTTCTGAGTATAGCAATAATTACAAACTGGATTCAAAAGTTATGATTCCTTTCTTTATACAGTCCTTTATTTCTAAACTTAGCCTTAATAATCTAATTTTTTATTTAAAATTAGTCTTTTTTTTTTTTTTTTTTTTTTTTTGAGACGGAGTCTCGCTGTGTCGCCCAGGCTGGAGTGCAGTGGCCGGATCTCAGCTCATTGCAAGCTCCGCCTCCCGGGTTTTTACGCCATTCTCCTGCCTCAGCCTCCCGAGTAGCTGGGACTACAGGCGCCCACCACCTCGCCCGGCTAGTTTTTTGTATTTTTTAGTAGAGACGGGGTTTCACCGTGTTAGCCAGGATGGTCTCGAACTCCTGACCTCGTGATCTGCCCGTCTCGGCCTCCCAAAGTGCTGGGATTACAGGCTTGAGCCACCGCGCCCGGCCAAAATTAGTCTTTTTTTAATGAAAAGTCAAGTCTTTAGTTGAGACAAAGAATTATCTTATCATCATTTAGTGACAATTCATAATAAAATTAATTTCTGAGTAATATCAAAAGACTTTCTTATGAACTTTCATCAGAAACCCATTACAATCCATTTGAAGAAACTGACATGCAGCATATTACTGCAATTTAGTTTTTTGCATATGAGAATGAAACCTAGCTTCCAAAACTTACTGAAGAAATTGGGAAAATTTTACTTAGACATAAATCTAGAGAAAGGAAAGACAAAAAACTCTGAGGTCCCAGGTCTGATAATCATGGGGAGAGGATTACTTATAAACAAGAAAATGATGGATTTGTGATGAGCCTGGTGATGGTAACAGCATAATCACTAGTTCATAATGAGAAGATTTTCACAACCACATCAGAATAACTTAGTAAACAGTATACTTGACATTTTAAAAATCCTGTATCTAAATAAAAAACTCTCTTGATGATATTTTTGTACGGCTCTACTTCAAAACAAAGCATATATTTATGGAAATAAATCTATGTTTAAACCCTTTTAATCTTGAGTGCAGTGTTCCACAAAGAACTTACTGTAGCCTTAAATACTGTAGCACACTCAACTCTAGTGAAGTATAATTTACAAGACAGAAAGACTAAGATACTTGAAATGATTTAACAAGTACAGGGAAAGTATTTTTGAAGAAATTATTTAACCCATTTGAAACTCATTTTCTCAACTGAAACTTAGAAAATGTAGATTCCGTGAAAATAAATGAAATTATGTTTACAAAATACTATTTCTAGGACATAACAATCCTTCTCTTTCACACACATACACAC
>NW_020265293.1:0-1953 GCF_003255815.1 Theropithecus gelada | reverse complement strand
GTATTAGGTCTAACATTTAAGTCTCTAATCCATCTTGAATTAATTTTTGTATAAGGAGTAAGGAAAGGATCCAGTTTCAGCCTTCTACTTATGGCTAGCCAATTTTCCCAGCACCATTTATTAAATAGGGAATCCTTTCCCCATTTCTTGTTTTTCTCAGGTTTGTCAAAGATCAGATGGCTGTAGATGTGTGGTATTATTTCTGAGGACTCTGTTCTGTTCCATTGGTCTATATCTCTGTTTTGGTACCAGTACCATGCTGTTTTGGTTACTGTAGCCTTGTAGTACAGTTTGAAGTCAGGTAGCGTGATGCCTCCAGCTTTGTTCTTTTGACTTAGGATTGTCTTGGAGATGCGGGCTCTTTTTTGGTTCCATATGAACTTTAAAGCAGTTTTTTCCAATTCTGTGAAGAAACTCATTGGTAGCTTGATGGGGATGGCATTGAATCTATAAATAACCTTGGGCAGTATGGCCATTTTCACGATATTGATTCTTCCTATCCATGAGCATGGTATGTTCTTCCATTTGTTTGTGTCCTCTTTTATTTCACTGAGCAGTGGTTTGTAGTTCTCCTTGAAGAGGTCCTTTACATCCCTTGTAAGTTGGATTCCTAGGTATTTTATTCTCTTTGAAGCAATTGTGAATGGAAGTTCATTCATGATTTGGCTCTCTGTTTGTCTGTTACTGGTGTATAAGAATGCTTGTGATTTTTGCACATTGATTTTGTATCCTGAGACTTTGCTGAAGTTGCTTATCAGCTTAAGGAGATTTTGGGCTGAGACAATGGGGTTTTCTAAATATACAATCATGTCATCTGCAAACAGGGACATTTTGACTTCTTCTTTTCCTAACTGAATACCCTTGATTTCTTTCTCTTGCCTAATTGCCCTAGCCAGAACTTCCAACACTATGTTGAATAGGAGTGGTGAGAGAGGGCATCCCTGTCTCGTGCCAGTTTTCAAAGGGAATTTTTCCAGTTTTTGCCCATTCAGTATGATATTGGCTGTGGGTTTGTCATAAATAGCTCTTATTATTTTGAGGTACGTTCCATCAATACCGAATTTATTGAGCGTTTTTAGCATGAAGGGCTGTTGAATTTTGTCAAAAGCCTTTTCTGCATCTATTGAGATAATCATGTGGTTCTTGTCTTTGGTTCTGTTTATATGCTGGATTATGTTTATTGATTTGCGAATGTTGAACCAGCCTTGCATCCCAGGGATGAAGCCCACTTGATCATGGTGGATAAGCTTTTTGATGTGTTGTTGAATCCGGTTTGCCAGTATTTTATTGAGGATTTTTGCATCGATGTTCATCAGGGATATTGGTCTAAAATTCTCTTTTTTTGTTGTGTCTCTGCCAGGCTTTGGTATCAGGATGATGTTGGCCTCATAAAATGAGTTAGGGAGGATTCCCTCTTTTTCTATTGATTGGAATAGTTTCAGAAGGAATGGTACCAACTCCTCCTTATACCTCTGGTAGAATTCAGCTGTGAATCCATCTGGTCCTGGACTTTTTTTGGTTGGTAGGCTATTAATTATTGCCTCAATTTCAGAGCCTACTATTGGTCTATTCAGGGATTCAACTTCTTCCTGGTTTAGTCTTGGAAGAGTGTAAGTGTCCAGGAAATTATCCATTTCTTCTAGGTTTTCCAGTTTATTTGCATAGAGGTGTTTATAGTATTCTCTGATGGTAGTTTCTATTTCTGTGGGGTCGGTGGTGATATCCCCTTTATCATTTTTAATTGCGTCGATTTGATTCTTCTCTCTTTTCTTCTTTATTAGTCTTGCTAGTGGTCTGTCAATTTTGTTGATCTTTTCAAAAAACCAACTCCTGGATTCATTGATTTTTTGGAGGGTTTTTTGTGTCTCTATCTCCTTCAGTTCTGCTCTGATCTTAGTTATTTCTAGCCTTCTGCTAGCTTTCGAATGTGTTTGCTCTTGCTTCTCTAGTTCT
>NW_020265292.1:0-1953 GCF_003255815.1 Theropithecus gelada | reverse complement strand
TTGGGAGGCAGAGGCAGGTGGATCACTTGAGGTCAGGAGTTCGAGACTGGCCTGGCCAACATGGTGAAACCTCGTCTCTACTAAAATACAAAAATTAGCCTGGCATGGTGCCGAACACCTGTAGTACCAGCTACTAGGGAGGCTGAGGCAGGAGAATCGCTCGAACTCAGGAGGCAGAGGTTGAAGTGAGCTGAGGTCACACCACTGCACTCCAGCCTGGGTGGCAGAGCTTGCTTTTTTTTTGGACACTCCGTCTCCAAAAAAAAAAAAAAAAAAAGTAACAATTTAGTTTATTTTACGAGGATAAAGTCATTATATCTTAACAGAGTCTTAAAGAAGAAACCATTTTCCAAAATAAGCAGCAGCGCGGCAACAGTTTGTGCTGCTGTGAAAACACCTAACATCTCTGCACCTCAGACAGCAGGGTTCTCATGCCTGCATCTGCGTTCAGTGGGCTGCAGAGCCGTGGCTGAAGTTTATGAAGAAAGTCCGACCCCATGCTGATATACAATTAGGAAGCAGTATTTTCACTGTGTTTTCAGATCACTTTAGGTATTCTCTGCTGCCAAATATAACAAGTGGCACTTCCGTATAGGCTGTCTGCAACACAGTCTGTGCTCTGGTCATTGGACCTTTCTGCCCCAATTCCTTCTAAGTCGACTGGTCCGTCCTGCAGTTGAATGGCTTTTACCAGCACACGATTTTGTAATCACACATTGGTTAGATAACACTGATTCAGAGTTATGAGCAGCTTCCACATTTCGTTATATGTAAAAAAAACAAAAAACAAACAAAAAAAACGCATCAATATCATCATTAATCACATGAGGAAGTGGTAGACACAAGATTTTTATATTCTAATATTCACTGGAAAGCTCAAATGTTTATCATTGAGAATAATGTAAGGTACTTTCCTTGAGATGAAAGTCATTTTGTCCATTTTTCAGGCCACACCTGCAAATACCTCCATCTGAAGTGGCATCTTTTGTAAGTCATTCTTTCTAGAAAGGCGGCCGTTAGTGGAAGAAGTGGTTCTGCAGGTTCATAGCTCAGAGGCACCAGTGCTCTCCCAAGATAACCATAAAATCCGCAGAAGACGCACCTGTGCACACTTCCTGTTTCTCACTCAAAACATTCCAGAAGGAACCCTGAATCCCAACGCTGCAGCGGTACTGAAGTTTGCCCTCACCCACACAATAAACCCAGGGAGCTCCCCCAGTCCCCACCCCGAGGCCACAGCCTTGGTCCTCTGTCTGGTCTAGGAGGGCTCCTGCAGCTCCAGCCTAACAGGGAACAGAAGGCACCCCCATGTCAGAAAGCCCTCCCAAGGCCTGGCGAGCACTTTTGTTTATGTGCCAGTCAAGTGCGTTTGACAATTCTACAGCCAGCTGTATGGCAGGCAGCGAGGTATCCAGCAAATACTCAGGGCTCACGTTACTGAGGAAGGAAGGTGGACAGCGAGGTACCCAGCAAGTACTCAAGGCTCACGTTATGGAGGAGGAAGCCAGGCAGATAGTGAGGTACCCAGCAGGGTTCACGTTACCGAGGAGGAAAGGAGGGTGGAGACAAGCGGGCTGGAACAGTCTGTCATAACCTTTAGCATTTAGGAGGCTCGCTGAAGATTATCCGATTTGATCTTAACAGCTCACAAGATAGGCAGAGGCATGACTGTTTTCACTTCATTAAAAGAGATCCCGAGAACTGGTGATGACCACGTGCTCTTCCCATAGGCTCCCAGAAATCATCCTCAGATCATCTCTCAGTTGTATACATGTGATAATATCTCAGTCACGTCCCCTCACTGCAGGGGAATTTTACTGCCGCCCTGCTGTTCCTTCGCACCCCTGCCCTCTCCTGCATTTCAGCCATGCCCACCATCATCCATGGGGAGTCCGCACCACCCCAACCCCGCTGCTGCTGATGGCTTGGGTCACCCTTATCTTTCATTTCCAC
>NW_020265291.1:0-1953 GCF_003255815.1 Theropithecus gelada | reverse complement strand
TTTTTTTTTTTTTTTTTTTTTTTTTTTTTTTTTTTTTTTTTTTTTTTAGACGGAGTCTTGCTCTGCCGCCCAGGCTGGAGTGCAGTGGCCGGATCTCAGCTCACTGCAAGCTCCGCCTCCCGGGTTCACGCCATTCTCCTGCCTCAGCCTCCCGAGTAGCTGGGACTACAGGCGCCCACCACCTCACCCGGCTAGGTTTTTGTAGTTTTTAGTAGAGACGAGGTTTCACCGTGTTAGCCAGGATGGTCTCGATCTTCTGACCTCGTGATCCGCCCGTCTCGGCCTCCCAAAGTGCTGGGATTACAGGCTTGAGCCACCGCGCCCGGCCTCCTAGTTTTACAAGTAGCACTCTGCGGGCCAGGTGGGGTGGCTCACGCCTATAATATCAGCAATTTGTGAGGCTGAGGTGGGTGGATCACCTAAGCTAGGGAGTTCTAGACTAGCCTGACTAACATGGAGAAACCCCGTCTCTACTAAAAATACAAAATTAGCTGGGCGTGGTGGCACATGCCTGTAATCCCAGTTACTTGGGAGGCTGAGGCAGGAGAATCGCTTGAACCCAGGAGGTGGAGGTTGAGGTAAGCCGAGATCTCACCATTGCATTCCAGCCTGGGCAACAAAAGCAAACCTCCGTTTAAAAAAAAAAAAAATAAGGCCGGGCGCGGTGGCTCAAGCCTGTAATCCCAGCACTTTGGGAGGCCGAGACTGGCGGATCACGAGGTCAGGAGATCGAGACCATCCTGGCTAATACGGTGAAACCCCGTCTCTACTGAAAAAAAATACAAAAAACTAGCCGGGCGAGGTGGCGGGCGCCTGTAGTCCCAGCTACTCGGGAGGCTGAGGCAGGAGAATGGCGTAAACCCGGGAGGCGGAGCTTGCAGTGAGCTGAGATCCGGCCACTGCACTCCAGCCTGGGCGACAGAGCGAAACTCCGTCTCAAAAAAAAAAAAAATAAATAAATAAATAAAATAAAATAAAATAAAATAAATTTTTTTAAATGTAGACATGGGGGTCTCACTATGTTGCCCAGGCTGGTCTGGAACTCCTAGACGCAAGCAGTCCACCTGCCTTGGTCTCCCTAAACTCTGGGATTACAGGCATAAGCCACTGCGCCCAGCCCAAATAAGCGAAATCTAACCATTAGACTATGTGTACATCAAGAACATGTGACTGTTGCTTTTTTAAAAACTGAGACGGAGTCTCATTCTGTCACCCTGGCTGGAGTGCAGCAGAGCGATCTCGAGTCACTGCAACCTCTGCTTCCTGGGTTCAAGTGATTCTCCTGCCTCAGACTCCTGAGTACCTGGAATTATAGGTGTGCACCACCATGCCGTCTAATTTTTGTTTTTTTAGTAGAGACGGGGTTTCACCATGTTGGTCAGGCTGGTCTCCAACTCCAGAGCTCAAACTATCCACCTGTCTTGGCCTCTCAAAGTGCTGGGATTATAGGCGTAAGCCACCACGCTAGGCCTGACTGTTGCTTTTTTTTTTTTTTTTTTTTTCTTTTTCTGAAACTGAGTCTCTCTCTGTCGCCCAGCCTGGAGTGCAGTGGTACAATCTTGGCTCACTATAACCTCTGCCTCCCGGATTCAAGCAGTTCTCTGCCTCAGCCTCCCGAGTAGCTGGGATTACAGGTGCCACCACCACACCTGGCTAATTTTTTTGTATTTTTAGTACAGACAGGGTTTCACCATATTGCTCAGGTTGGTCTCGAACTCCCGACCTCATGATCCACCCTCCTCAGCCTCCCAAAGTGCTGGGATTACAGGCATCAGCCACTGCACCCAGCCCAACGGTTGCTTTTACATAGGCTATATATTTCTAGGAAGCAGAAGTAACTTATTCTAACTTTTTCCATATGGCAAGTGGCACAAGGCATCATCTGAAGGCCAAAACTGTCAGGATAGAGAAACTTAGAAGCTCAGAATAGAATGTTAGAATCTGAAAAAAAAA
>NW_020265290.1:0-1954 GCF_003255815.1 Theropithecus gelada | reverse complement strand
GTTGGCCAGGCTGGTCTCGAACTCCTGATCTCAGGTGATCCACCCAATTCACCCTCCCAAAGTACTGGGATTACAGGCATGAGCCACCACGCCTGTTCCTGGCCTGCTTTTTAATAAAATTTTACTTCTGCTTTGCAACTTGCCTCTAATGGTTTCTACCTTATGACCCTCAGTCAAATTCTTTCTTCTGAGGAGGCAAGAATTGAGGTTGTTTCAGTTGTGTATGGATTCACCACTGGGAACTCAGATACCTTCCACCTGTAACAGGTCGAGGATGCTAGGTGAAAATGTGATGGACGCTGCATGCTTTTCATAAATGTAGTGGTTCTCATGTCCAGCCACAGCCACTGCACCTGTGTGAAAGTCCCCTAAATAAACCTATGTCTTTTTTACTGTCTCCAGATCTCTTCCTCTACTCTTCCACAGGGTGCCTGTGCTACTGGAGTAAAGTGGGGTCGCGCAGGGCACCCTCTCCCTGCAATTTTTTTTTTTTTTTTTTTTTTTGAGATAGATTCTTGCTCTGTCACCCAGGTTGGACTGCAGTGGTGGAACCTCGGCTCACTGCAACCTTCGCCTCCTGGGTTCAAGTGATTCTTCAGCCTCAGCCTCCTGAGTAGCTGGGATTACAGGCGCCTGCTATCATGCCTGGCTCCTTTTTTTTTTTTTTAGTATTTTCAGTAGAGAGGGGGTTTCGCCATGTTGGCCAGGCTGGTCTCGAACTCCTGGCCTCAAGTGATCCGCCCACCTCAGCGTCCCAAAATGCTGGGATTACAGGTGTGACCCACTGCAGTTGGCCTCTCTCCCTGTATCTTCATGTATCTTCAAAGCCAAGGAGCTTCTGTCCCCTTGGTTAGGGTCGGGGTCCCAGATGTCCAGGGTTAAGGCTACGACCGCCCCGCAAGGAGGTGCATCCCTGCAAGAGGCTGCCTCCAGCAGTCATGGAAGAGCCTCCGCTGGGGCCTGCTCCAATTCCTGCTGGGGAAGGCAAGTGGAGGTGCCCCTTGAAGAAACGGGGATGCCACTAATCTCAGGGGTTCTGTCCTGGCCTGCGGCCCTGGATCCTCCAGCCTCTGCTGGGATGGGGAGCAGACGACGCCCTTCTTGGCTGGAGCTGAGGGTGGGGGTCTCGCTTCCCCAAAGGCCTAGCCCTGGATTCCAGCCACAGGTTCTACTGGGCAGCGCCTGGCGCCGCCCCGCCCCTCCAGGCCTGGCACTCGCCCTCAACAAACATGGCGCCGACGGCCTCACGCGCCTCACGCCGCAGGCGCGTCAGGCGACGGGCCCGCAGGGCTTTCCCCGCGCGGCTCTCATCCCCTCAAACTGGCTGACAAGACAGGGAGCGGGAAGTATGACCTGGCTGGTGGCGGTGTCCTGGGCGGCTCTAGGGCCGCTGTTGTGTGGCTGCGCGCAGGCGCTGCTGGGCGGGATGCTGTACACCCGGGAGAGCGCATAGCGGCAGCGCAAGGAGCTCCACGCCTCTGAAGCTGCCAAGCCGACTTCTCCGGCAGCCGAGGCCTGGGCTTCCAGGAGCAGAGGTACCGCCGACCGTTGCGAGAGGCGCCCGGAAGCCCGGCGTTGGGAATGGCGTAAGCCCCGGCGCCCTGCACCCTCTTTCACCTGAGTGCCCGGGAGCTGGGAGCCCTGAGGAGGTTAAAGGTCAACGGGCTTGGGGGCTGCGGTGTTGGAGGACGGGGGAACCGGGGGGACTAGGGAGACTCAGGAGGGCCAGGGCGGGGAAGACGCAAGGAGGAGGAAGCGCTCCTGTCTAGCCGCGTCCGGTGGCGAAGGCTGAGCCCTGGGAAGTGTCCTTTCTAATATTTATTTTTAGTTTTTGAAATGTTTTTGAGACGGGGTTTGACCCTGCCGCCCAGGTTGGAGCGGAATGGCGCAATCCTAACTTCTGAGCTCAAGCGATTCTCCCGCCCCAGCCTTGCAGGTTAGCTGGGACCGCCAT
>NW_020265289.1:0-1955 GCF_003255815.1 Theropithecus gelada | reverse complement strand
GCAAATCCAAATATACCACTGCCCACTTAAAAACACTTCAATAGGCCAGGCACCGTGGCTCAAACCTGTAGTCCCAGCACTTTGGGAGGCTGAGGCGGGCAGATCATGAGGTCAAGAGATCGAGACCATCATGGCCAACATGGTGAAAACCCATCTCTACTAAAAATACAAAAATCATTTGGGTGTGGTGGTACGCACCTGTAGTCCCAGCTACTTGGGAGGCTGTGGTAGGAGGATGGCGTGAACCCAGGAAGAGGAGGTTGCACTGAGCCGAGATTGCACCACTGCACTCCAGCCTGGCAACTGAGCGAGACTCTGTCTCAAAAACACACAAAAAAAACAAAACAAAAAAAACCACTTCAATAGTTTCCCTATATCATATAACCCTTTCTTACCTCCACAACCTTCCCTCCTTCCAACATTTCACTTTATGGGCAACACTGGCTTTTTCTTCTTTCAATTCTATAAATTCTCCAGAGCTCATTCCCACTTCAAAGGCTTTTAACAGGTTGTTTTTACTCTAAACAGAATATTATTATTCACTGTACCCTCTTTTGCAGCTGGATAACTTCTATGTATCCCTCTGGTCCTTGCTTAAAGTCACTTCATCAAAGACAATGTCTCTGAATCTCCAGATGAGGTCAGGTGCCATATGATGATTTTTTTTTTTTTTTTTTTTTTTTTTTGAGACGGAGTCTCGCTCTGTCGCCCAGGCTGGAGTGCAGTGGCCGGATCTCAGCTCACTGCAAGCTCCACCTCCCGGGTTTACGCCATTCTCCTGCCTCAGCCTCCCGNCCCAGGCTGGAGTGCAGTGGCCGGATCTCAGCTCACTGCAAGCTCCACCTCCCGGGTTTACGCCATTCTCCTGCCTCAGCCTCCCGAGTAGCTGGGACTACAGGCGCCCACCACCTCACCTGGCTAGTTTTTTGTATTTTTTAGTAGAGACGGGGTTTCACCGGGTTAGCCAGGATGGTCTCGATCTCCTGACCTCGTGATCCGCCCGTCTCGGCCTCCCAAAGTGCTGGGATTACAGGCTTGAGCCACCGCGCCCGGCCCATATGATGATTTACCTATGCTTCCTTCTTGGGATATATTACAATTACAATTAACTATTTACGCAATTAAACTAACTCCTCTCCTAGATAAGCTCCATTTTATGGCTGTAGCTACCCCTAACATCAGGCACAGTCTCCAGGCACAGTAACTCAAAAACTACATGATGAAGGGATAAAAGGAACAAAACCACAAACACCCCATCGCTGCTATAACAAAGAAAAAAAAAGAAAGAAAAATTTAAATTTTCAAAAATAGGCCAGATTCTATGGCTCATGCCTGTAATTCCAGCATTCTGGGAGGCCAAGACGGGCGGATGACGTAAGGTCAGAAGTTCAAAACAAGCCTGGTGAACATGGCGAAACCCCATCACTACTAAGAATACAAAATTAGGCTGGGCACAGTGGCTCATACCTGTAATCCCAGCACTTTGGGAGGCGAAGGCAGGTGGATCACAAGGTCAAGAGACCGAGACCATCCTGGCCAACATGGTGAAACCCCATCTCTACAAAAAGTACAAAAATTAGCTGGGTATGGTGGTGCATGCCTGTAGTCCCAGCTACTTGGAGGCTGAGGCAGGAGAATTACTTGAACCTAGGAGGCAGAGGTTGTAGTGACCTGAGATTGCACCACTGCACTCCAGCCTGGTGACAGAGCAAGACTCCATCTCAAAAAAAATAAAATAAAAAATTTAGGCAGGCGTGGTGGCAGGCACCTGTAATCCCAGCTACTCAGGAGGCTGAGTCACGAGAATCACTTGAACCTGGGAGGCGGAGGCTGCAGTGAGGCAAGATCACGCCACTGCACTTGAGACTGGGCGACAAAGAGAGACTCTGTCAAAAAAAAAAAAAAAACAAAAAAAACAAAACTCAATATTCATTTTTATATAATTTCGATGACAC
>NW_020265288.1:0-1954 GCF_003255815.1 Theropithecus gelada | reverse complement strand
CTCCCAAAGTGCTGGGATTACAAGCTTGAGCCACCGCGCCCGGCCTATATGCCTTATTCTTACCACATTAGTTGGCACGATGTAGACATCAACATATATGTGTTAAATTGAATAACTGCTTGAAACCAATGTTGAAGAACATTTCATCATACTCTTACAGTGATCAGTGGATCCTGGAAGTTATCCAAGACAATGAGATGGACACGTGAACTATCAGTTTATAGTCTCAAAAAGTTATTAGATCCCTGCTCTAAGCATGACACAAGCTTCTGATAGGCCGATCAAGTGACCTAAAACCCCAATCATCACATTAGGCTCCAAGAAAGAGAAGAGTATCTGGGAGTGGTGATGACAAAGTAGACAAGCTTACTATGAAGAATTTAAGATTCTGGCAAGGGGTAGATAGGTATAGAAAGGAAATTGGGCTTTAACTGCCTATCCCTCCACAAGAAATATTCTCAAGGTGACTTCTGTCCTCTGTTCTCTTCAGCTTGACTATGAGTTGAGGAATGGCCTGTGAGTCTATTTCTTTCTAGCTAATTCCAAACACTGTAGACTATAATTAGCCATTAAATCAGGCACATAAACTTGGTAAAATGTGTATCTGTAGTTCATTCTTTGGGTTATTTCAGAGGCAATGCCATGGGAAAATGGGTCTGTCTGTAAATTCCTTTTTTAAGACACAGACTTTGGTCATGTAAGTTTTGGAATGCAAATATATTCTCTTTTTTTTCAACTTTCACTTTGGGCATTATAATTAAATAATGCTCTACTCCCCCCTTCAACCAAAAAAAAAAAAAAAAAAGGACTATGGGCTAAACAACTCTCTGACTTGGAAGTTAAAACCAGTAATTCGTGTTTGTTTGTTGTCCGTCCTCAAAAATTTCAAGTTATCTACAGATGGCCTCACTTAACATTTTATACTTTTATATATAGTCATATTTATTCCTACAAGGAAAATGGTCTCCACCTTGCTCTTACTGCTACCCAGAGATGTAATAGAAAGGGAGAAGCTTATAGGTGTGGATTAGGAAGAAACCTAAGCAAGGGTGTCAGTGACACATGGTGGCAGCTGCTCTGTTGGATGTCATGAGTCATGCAAAATGATCCCTCCTGCCAATCTCAGGAGCTTCTCCTGAAGTCACATATTCAGAATCAATGCTGGAAGAGACTTGGCATATTTGGTGCAAAAAATACCTAGATGAAATCTACCTAAGGGTATTCTAGTGTTGGTGTGCAACAGTTAAATTCTATTTCTAAACGTTTTACTTAATATGTTAGAGAACAAAACAATCAGCTTTCTTACTTATTGTATTACTTGTTACATTATTTATTATTTTCGAGATCAAAACAATCAGTATGGACTATCTTTCGTCCATGCTGATGACTACATCTGAAACAACCAATATGCTAAGGCCTCTGTCAATCATACTATAATCTAAATATACAGCATGACTAGAAAATGATTAAAAGTTATACCAGCAGGCTATTAATTGAGTAGATAAAACTCTAGGGAAGGATGAGATATTAATAAAGGTAAATGATACAAACTCCTTAAAAATTATAATAAACCACACTGATAAACTGCTCAGGCTCTAATTAATACATCCTAAATATATTAAAATGTGGCTTTAGTGACTCCCAACCCTGTTTTTATCAAGAAGAGAATTGATATATTGCAAGCTTGTTTGTTGGGCCAAACAGAGTAATAAACTATGTTTTAATTTTCAAGAAAATTTTACAATCTTGAGAATTTTTCAGACTATGGCCCCTTGTAATAGTAAGGAAAGAGAACCAAGATGCCATGGGCTCACAAGAGGATAGGTGAACATCCCCCAAGACATCTGATGTCTAGGTATTAGAACAGCACCTGCAGTGCCTTCTCTTTAATGTCTTAATAATGTCCCACAATTCATAAAAATTTTGGTTGTTACTATATTTGAAGGGAGATTTA
>NW_020265287.1:0-1955 GCF_003255815.1 Theropithecus gelada | reverse complement strand
CTCTACCCCACAGCCCTTGCTACTGCCCACCCCACCACGGAGCCTAGCACACAGCAGGTGCCCGAGACGCCCCAATGGGCGGGCATGCCAGGGTAGGGCTTGGAGTTCCAAGGGCCACGTCCCACATAGCACCACAAGCGCCACGGAGGCTATGGAAGGGGTCCAGGCTTCAGGCCTGCACTCAGCTTCTCCCGGCCCCCGAGGTCAAGAACCTAGCAGGGGAGCGCAGCCGGAAGCAGGATCCCCAACCCCCTTCCTGCTCAAGAGGAAGGGGGCCTCGGGGCACAACCCCACGAACCCCTTCCTCCTGCCAGGCTGCCTGTCACAGCACCGACACACCTTCGCCACAGGGAAACCCACTCCTGTGAGGAGAAAACCAATAAGTACCACAGGAGCCACTTCCCCCGCAGCATCTGCTGAGACCAACAGCGACAGCAGCAGCCGGGCCCCCACTCAGCACGCACCGACTCCGAACTCGCCACGCACACCACAACACCGACCATCTTGAAGCTCGGCTTGACTCATCAGGGTCGTCTTCCAGGAGATCTCGACATGTCTATCTTCCCTGGGCCGACAGAAAGGAGTGGGACTCGTCCCCGAGTGTGCACAGAGTTAAGCTCCCACTAGCTGTGCAGACAATCTCCCTAGCCCTGGCCTGGGAAGGGGCTAAGCGCAAACAGCCATCTTTTGCCCGCACAGGTACAGATTTCAGCCAGCTCTCTCAATGGAATCACGACAGGTCGACTCCAGGCTCCTCAGTGCTCTGGGATTCACCTGGGACCGCTGCACCTTTGAAACGTGGCGGTGGACTCCTCTAGGAGTCACGGCCCATTTCAGTCAGACCTCTCAGTGTCACGGCCCATTTCATTCAGACCTCTCAGTGTGGCTGTGGACTTCTCTAGGAGTCACGGCCCATTCACTCAGACACTGCAGGCCCCTGCCGTGGTGTCAATACCCAGGACGCCGCTGCCGGCATCCTCCGAGATGCTGCTGCAGCTGCTGTGATCTGAGAACAGCCATGCACAGGCATCAAAGGGAGGGCTTCTCAAGTCTCCTCCAAGAGCAGTGGCTACAGTTTTGGAAGATGTTGCACTGAATCCTGGGTGAGGCTGGCTTGTTCTGCAATCTAAGCCAGGTTGCTGGCAGACACACTTTGTTGTAACTGACAGATGCTGTTTGTGGCAGCTCTACCAAGACTGAAAATGGCAACTCGTCTGAGATTTACTGTCCATACTTTCTATTTGATGTTTAAAAGGAAAGCATCATGAAGTTCCAGTAGCAAGGAATTTTCTATAATCTATCACATCAAGATACAGCAGAAATGTAGCTAAAATGTTCATAGGGTCTATGCAGAGGAAGAGACGGGTCTATTTCAGGAAAAGTGCTTCCTGGCTTTTCAGAAACATAGTGAAATCCCTGCCAAGTAAAAGGTTGTTTATACTTTTTCTTTGGAAACAGAAGGAAAGTTCTTTCTTATTATTGGAATACATTAACTATATTTAAGTGTTCTGGTAGACGAAGTATTAAATATTCAACAGGAAGTAATTCTGTTGGGTCTATTTCATTCTTTAAATGCATCTTTCAAAAAATGACAAATACCTGGCCGGGTGCGGTGGCTCATGCCTGTAATCCCAGCACTTTGGGAGGCCGAGGCAGGTGGATCACGAGGTCAGGAGATTGAGACCATCCTGGCTAACACGGTGAAGCCCTGTCTCTACTAAAAACGCAAAAAACTAGCCTGGTGTGGTGGCAGCCACCTGTGGTCCCAGCTACTCGAGAGGGTGAGGCAGGAGAATGGCGTGACCTGGGAGGCGGAGCTTGCACTGAGCCCAGATCACACCACTGTACTCCAGCCTGGGCAACAGAGCAAGACTCCGTCTCGAAAAAGGAAAAAAAAAAAAAAAAAAAGTGGCAAACACCCCATGTCTGCCCTGGCTCCGGCCATCTCCACGGAG
>NW_020265286.1:0-1955 GCF_003255815.1 Theropithecus gelada | reverse complement strand
AGCATTTCGCTAAGACAGTTCTTGTGGAATTGGCAAAGGGATATTTGAAGCCCATACAGTGCTATGGTGAACAAGGAAATATCCTCAGATGAAATCTGGAAAGAAGCTTTCTGAGAAACTGCCTTGTGACGTGTGACTTCCACTCACAGAGTTAAATCTCTATTTCGTGTATCTCTTTGCTAGGGTTATTTCTGTGGAAACTGAGAACAGATATTTCGGATCCCTTTGAAGACTATAGGGCCAAAGGAAATATCCTCCGATAACAAGGACAAAGAAGCTTTCTGAGAAACTTCTTTGTGTTCTGTGAAATCATCTCACAGAGTTACAGTTTTCCCCTAAAGAGGCCTTTGGGTATGACAGTTCTTGTGGAATTGGCAAAGGGATATTTGGAAGCCAGTAGAGGGCTATGGTGAAAAAGGAAGTATTCTCAGATGAAAAGTTGAAAGAAGCTTTCTGAGAAAATGCTCTGTGATGTGTGAATTCCACTCAAAGAGTTACATCTCTATTTCGTGGATCTCTTTGCTAGCCTTATTTCTGAGGAATCTGAGAACAGATATTTCGGATCCCTTTGAAGAGTCTAGTGCCAAAGGAAATATCCTCCGATAACAAAGAGTAGGAAGCTTTCTGAGAAACTTCTTTGTGTTCTGTGCAATCATCTCACAGAGTTACAGCTTTCCCCTTAAGAAGCCTTTCGCTAATACAGTTGTTGTGGAATTCTCAAAGTGATATTTGGAAGCCCATAGAGGGCAATGGTGAAAAAGGAAATAGCCTCCGATGAAATCTGGAAAGAAGATTTCTGAGAAACTGCTCTGTGATATGTGACTTTCACTCAGAGAGATACATCTGCATTTCGTGCATCTCTTTGCTAGCCTTATTTCTGTGGAATCTGAGAACAGATATTTCGGATCCCATTGAAGTCTATAGGGCCAAAGGAAATATCCTCCGCTAACAAAGAGAAAGAAGCTTTCTGAGAAACTTCTTTGTGTTCTGTGAAATCATCTCACAGAGTTACAGCTTTCCCCTCAAGAAGCATTTCGCTAAGACAGTTCTTGTGGAGTTGGCAAAGTGATATTTGGAAGCCCATAGAGGGCTATGTTGAAAAAGTAAATATCCTCAGATGAAATCTGGAAAGAAGCTTTCTGAGAAACTGCTTAGTGTTCTGTTAATTCATCTCACACTGTTACATCTGTATTTCGTGAATCTCCTTGCTAGACTTATTTCTGTGGAATCTGAGAACAGATATTTCGGATCCCTTTGAGGACTATAGGGCCAAAGGAAATATCCTCCGATAACAAAGAGAAAGAAGCTTTCTGAGAAACTTCTTTGTGTTCTGTGAAATCGTCTCACAGAGTTACAGCTTTCCTCTAAAGACCCTTTCTCTACGACAGTTCTAGTGGAATTCGCAAAGTGATATTTGGAAGCCCATAGAGGGGTATGGTGAAAAAGGAAATATCCTGAGAAGAAATCTGGAAAGAAGCTTTCTGAGAAACTGCTTAGTGTTCTGTTAATTCATCTCACAGAGTTACATCTGTATTTCGTGCATCCCTTTGCTAGCCTTATTTCTGTGGAATCTGAGAATAGATATTTCGGATCCCTTTGAAGACTATAGGGCCAAAGGAAGTATCCTCCGATAACAAAGAGAAAGATGATTTCTGAGAAACTTCTTCGTGTTCTGTGAAATCATCTCACAGAGTTACAGCTTTCCTCTCCAGAAGCCCTTCGGTAAGACAGTTCTGGTGGAATTGGCAAAGTGATATTTGGAAGCCCATAGAGGGGTATGGTGAAAAAGGAAATATCCTCAGATGAAATCTGGAAAGAAGCTTTGTGAGAAACTGCTCTGTGATGTGTGATATCCACTCACAGAGTTACATGTGTATTTCGTGGATCTCTTTGCTAGCCTTTTTTCTGTGGAATCTGAGAATAGATATTTCGGATCCCTTTGAAGACTATAGGGC
>NW_020265285.1:0-1956 GCF_003255815.1 Theropithecus gelada | reverse complement strand
ACAAAGTTGACAAAAACATACACTGAGAAAAGGACGCTCTTCAATAAATGGTGCTGGGGAAAAAAAAATATATATATATAAAATAAAATTAAATATATTTAATATTAAATATATTAAATATATATTTCATTAAAAATATATATATATTTCATTCGTTTACTTTCAGTCTTTTCCCTTATATTTTAGATGCAGTTTACAAAAGAAATGCAGGATACATGTTTAATCCTTTCCTTTTTTTTTCTTTTGCTAGTTTTCAAGATATTAAATGCATTTCCTATTATCCTCCACATCTGACCGTTGTAGCGAGCACCTCTTGACCCTGACCAACCCTGAATAGGGTTGACCTGAGAACCAATAGGATATTGGGAAAATAACTATGTGTGCCTTCTGAGACTCCCAAGGTCATAAAATACACTGTTACTTTCTATGTGGGGAGGCAGTCGTCATGTCATGAGAATACTCAGCCCTATGGAGAAAAGCTGAGGCCTCCTGCTGACAGTTAGCACTGACACCAGCCATATAAGTAAGTTATCTTCTAAGCATGTCCTTCCTGTTTTCAATTGGCTGCAGCCCCAGTTGACAACTGCAACCCCATGAGACAGCCAAGCCACAATTTCCTAACTATATGCTCCCAAATTTCTGATCCATAGAAAACTGTGAAATTGTAACTGTTTATTGGTTTTATTGTTTTTTGTTGTTGTTTTTGAGATGGAGTCTTGCTCTGTTGCCCAGGCTGGAGTGCAGTGGCACGAACTCAGCTCACTGCAACCTCTGACTCCTGGGTTCAAGCGAATCTCCTGCCTCAGCCTCCTGAGTAGCTGGGATTACAGGCATGGGCCACTACACCCAGTTAATTTTTGTATTTTTAGTAGAGACGGAATTTCGCTATATTGGCTGGACTGGTCTCAAACTCCTGACCTCAGGGTGACCTGCCCTCCTCAGCCTCTCAAAGTTCCAGGATTACAGGCATGAGTCACCGCACCCGGCCAATATTTTATTGTTTTTTAAAAGCTGCTAACTTCTAGGGCAATTTATTACATGGTAGTAAGTAACTAATACAGATTTTGGTACATGGATATGAGATGCTGCCATTGTAAAAATCTAAAAAGTTGGAGTGGCATTCACAGTGGAAGGAAGCTGCAAGAACTTTGAGGAAAGTGTCACTGAAAGCCTAAAATTTCTTGAGGAGACTGTTAGTAAATTCTGATAGCCTTTGAGAAGGCTACAAGTGTGCACTTAAAGAAACTTGAGGAAAGTGTTACTGAAAACTGGAGACCAGTTTAAAGCTGATAGGAATGTGCTTGCCTCTTTTAGTGAATATTTTGGTGTTACTTACAGAAGCACTTCTGAGAATAAAGTCTTTTTGATCAGAATCAGGTGAAGGCTGATAAATTTCAGAAACAGCTGGAGTTTACATACATAGAAACATTAAATCTTGACAGAGATATTTAGCATTACTGGAAACATTGAATTGAACCAACAGACTTGTCTTCTTACTCTATTGTAAGATTGTAATGATTGGGAGAAATCAAAAGTATCTACAAATTTAGTTCAGGCAAATCCTGAACAAGAGGTTTTGGCAAAGAAGTCACCTCAAACTAAAAAGAAAATGAAGTCTTTCAACTCCCAGAAGACAGAATAGAATAAAGCAGTGTAATATCTCAGTGACATTTTAGAGAATGCATCTATTGAATTATTCCCAGATGCAAATAAATTGTCCACACCCAGAGTAGAACAAGTTGCACAAAGAAATAATTCAGAACTTGAGCTGACATAAGCTGTGGAAAATTATTTTCTAGCACAAGATGTGCAAACTGTTACAGTGAAACAAAAATGTGGAAAATCACAGCCAAGCTGTGTTCTGAAAGAACACTCTTGTCTAACATAGCCAGTGTACAAGATTATAGTAACCAAAACAACATGGTATAAAAATAGACACATAGATCAATGGAACAG
>NW_020265284.1:0-8226 GCF_003255815.1 Theropithecus gelada | reverse complement strand
CCGTCTCAAAAAGTTAAAAATAAATAAATAAATAATAAATAAATAAATAAAAGCAAACAAATAAGAAAAACAAAGCTTGAAATATATCTAATAGATAAAGGGCTAATCATCACATATATAAAGAACTGCAAATCAGTAAACTAAGAGCAAATAACCCAATATAAAGACATTAAACGGTAGCCACGGACATCTCAGACAAGACGAAAAACGAAAGGCAGTAAAACCTATGAAAAAACGTGTAATTGCAAGGTGATCAGGGAATAGTAAATGAAAAGCAACGATTAAATACTATTTTCTCATCCACCAGAACACCAAAAATTAAAAAGCCTAACAACGTCTAGGGCTGGTGAGAATGTAGCAGAAGGCGATGTCACATACTCTGCAAGTGGGAATCTAAACAGGTTCAGGGTATTTTTTTTTTTTAATCGCAATTAGGTGGCGTGTTAAATTTTTTTCTTGAGACGGAGTTTTGCTCTTGTTGCCCAGGCTGGAGTGCAATGGCTCGATCTTGGCTCAACGCAAGCTCGACCTCCCAGGTACAAGTGATTCTCCTGTCTCAGCCTCCCAAGTAGCTCGGAGTACAAGTATGCGCCACTATGCCCAGCTAATTTTTTTGTATTTAGTAGAAATGTGGTTTCACCATGTTAGTCAGGTTGGTCGCAAACTCCTGACCTCAGGTGATCCACCCACCTTGGCCTCTCAAAGTGCTGGGATTACAGGTGTGTGCCACTGTGCCCAGCCACTTTTTTTTTTTTTTCAGACGGAGTCTTGCTCTGTCGCCCAGGCTGGAGTGCAGTGGCGCCATCTTGGCTCACTGCAACCTCCGCCTTCCGGGTTCAACCGATTCTCCCGCCTCAGACTCCCAGTAGCTGGGACTACAGGTGCCCACCACAGCCTGGTGCACTGGCTCACACCTGTAATCCCAACACTTTGGGAGGTCGAGTTTGGCAGATAACCTGAGGTCGGGAGTTTGAGACCAACCTTGCCAACACGGTGAAACCCCCGTCTCTACTAAAAATACAAAAAATTAGTCAGGCGTGGTGGCGCACGCCTGTAATCCCAGTTTTTCAGGAGGCTGAGGCAGGAGAATGGCTTGAACCCAGGAGGCGGAGGTTGCAATGAGCTAAGATCGAGCCGCTGCACTCCAGACTGGGCGACAGGGCGAGACTCTGTCTCAAAAAAAAAAAAAAAAAAATGTAAACGCACGTTCCCTTTAACCATGGGAACCCAAGGGGCATTCAGCCTGTGGCGTGACCAGGCGGCCTGACTTGAGCTCACATAGAAATTCGGCATTTTTGAACCAACAGACAGTACTTGGGATCCCGAATGTCTGGACTTGGGCACAGGGCTGTAGAGCTGGGGCCGTTGGGAGCCATGCTAGTTCTAGGTCGGTAGGTCACCTCAGAGGTGGGGAAAAGGTTCTCTGAGACCAACATGGGGGCTAGCGCAGGCACCACCGGACATGGGGCATTTCAGACAGAGGGCGAGCACATTTCCTAGTTACCAGGGTTCACTCAAGTCACGGTCACGTCACAGTCTGGCAATGGGCTAACCTCACCTCAACAATCACATGGGGCTTGCCTCACAGAATGTTCTAGAAAGAGGAGGCTGGCGCAGGCACCACTGGTCTCAGAACCCTGAGCTTTCCTTCCCCCCGCCTGCTCCCGCCACAGCCCGGGCTGTTGTGGGGGAGGGGTTACCATTTAAAGCAAAAAAAAAATGCGCCACAGCACCTCCCCCCTTGCTTTACGGTTGCGGCTGCACGTGCCACGTGCAGCATCACCCCGTGACACATGCCGCACCACACAGCTAGTGCCGGAACTTTTTGCGCATAGAAAGAAGACCCTGCACCCGCGCGGAGGGAGCCCTTTTGGCATTGCTAGCATGAGAGAAGATGAGAATGGGACTATTTTCAATAACTTTTGCACATGCGAGTCACAAACATTCCAGATCCCTTGAATTGCTTGCGGAAGAAGCGGCACGCGGAGGGAGCGGCACGCGGAGGGAGCGGCAGGCAGCACGCAGCACGCGGAGGGAGCCACGCCGACATCACATAAACGGGCTGGGCAGCACGCCGCCACCATTCGCTCTTCAGACGCCGGAGGGTTCTGACTGGGTCTTCAGACACCGAAGGGATTGGATTAATGGCGGATGCTGAGGCGAGCGCTGAGTTGCCGGAGGAGGCCAGACCCGACGGGGGCACCTTGCAGGTGCTGAGAGATATGGCCAGCCGCTTGCGAATCCATTCCATCAGGGCTACATGCTCCACGAGCTCCGGGTAAGTTCTTATTGAAGTCTGGGTCGTGCAGGGGCCACGGGCCCGGTGGCCATGAGGCCGTGTGGTGAAGGGAGAGCCCTCAGAGGCGCAATGGGCTCTGTCGTAGATGCCCTGTCTTGGGCTGTTGGGGCGGGCGAGCACCCTAGATGGCGGCAAGGCACTCTTCCCGCCAGCCCAAGGGTCGGTCGGTTGGTCGGTCGGCCACAGGCTCTGGAACCCGCCCCTCATTTACCCCCGGCCGAAGTTCTGGAGGTCCCCAAGATCCCCAGTTGGGAGGCAAGGATCCAGACCGGACTGAGGTGGCAGAGGGATGTTGTTGGGATCAAATCGGGCTAGTTGTGGTTTTCATTTTAGCGGGGAGCACGGCTTCCCGGGTAAGCAGTTGTAGTGGATCCCTGAGGGTGAATGAGCGACCCTAACCCAGGATGTGAGGAGAAAAAGCAATTAAAATTCTAATCTGGGCAACGTAGTGAAACGCCGTCTCTTACCAAAAAATGAAAATAAAAAATGAGTTGGGCATGGGGGCGCGCGCCTGCACTCCCAGCCATTCGGGAGGCTGAGGTGGGAGGGTTGCTTTTTGTTGGGTTTGCTGGTATATGCGGTTGATGGTTTTTGCATCAGTTTGAGGGATATTTGTCTCTAGTTGTATTGTAGTAGTTGGTTTTGGTATCAAAGTGTAATGCTGGCTTCATAGGATGTTTCAAAGTGTTCCATCTTAAGTTTTTTGGAGTGGCCGGGTGTAGTGGCTCCCACCTGTAATCCCAAGCACTTAGGGAGGCCGAGGCAGGCGGATCGTGTGAGCCTAGAAACTAGTTAGAAATCAGCCTGGGCAAGATGGCGAGCCTCTGTACAAAATGTTACAAAAATTAGCTGGGCGTGGTGGCACGTGCCTGTAGTCCCAGCTACGCGGGAGGCTGAGAGGGTCAGGTTTCAGTGAGCTGAGATTGCGCAACCGCACTCCAGCCTGGGCGAGAGCGAGACTCTGTCTCAAGGAAAAAAAAGTTAAACCTAGCTGAGCGCGGTGGCTCAGGCCTGCAGTCTCAGTACGTGGGGCCTGAGGCGGGAGGATCGCTTGAGCCCAGGAGTTCGAATTCAGCTTGGGAAACAGTGAGACCCTGCCTCAAAAAAAAAAAAAAAAAAACTTAAAGTAAAAGAAACTGGCAATTGAGTACGAATTGGAACAAAAATGAGCTGTTGGATTTGCTAGTATGCAGTTGATGGTTTTTGCTTCAGTGTAAGGGATATTGGTCTATGATTCTTTTTGTTTGTTTTGGTTTTTTGTTTGTTTTGAGATGGAATATCACTCTGTCCCCCAGGTTAGAGTTCAGTAGTGCAGTCTCTGCTCACTGCAAGCTCCACTTCCCGGGTCGACACCATTCTCTTGCCTCAGCCTCCCGAGTAGCTGGGACTGTAGGCACCCGCCACCACGCCCGGATAATTTTTTCTATTTTTTAGTACAGACGGGGTTTCACCGTGTTAGCCAGGATGGTCTCGATCTCCTGACCTCGTGATCCACCCACCTCGGCCTTCCAAAGTGCTGGGATTACAGGCGTGAGCCACCGCGCCTGGCCTGGTCTATGGTTTTATTGTAGTGTTTGCTTTTGTTATCAAAGTGTAATGCTGGCTTCATGGGATGAGTTTCAAAGTGTTCCATCTTAAATTTTTTGAAAGGTCGGGCGTGGTGACTCCCACCTGTAATCCCAGCACTTTGGGAGGCCAAGGCAGGAGGATTGTGCGAGCCATGGTATATTTTGATGGGAATTGCATTGAATCAACCTGGGCAAGATGGCAAGCCTCTGCAGAATGTTACAAAAATTAGCTGGGCGTGGTGGCACGTGCCTGTAGTCCCAGCTACGCGGGGGACAGAGTTTGCAGTGAACTGAGATTGCGCCACTATACAAGAGCCTGGGCAACAGAGGAAGCAAGACATTGTAGAGAAAAAAAAAAATTTTTTTTGAGGAGTTTGAAGAAGATTGTTGTTAATTTTTCTTTAAATGTTTGGTAATAATTGCCTATGAGGCTTTTATTTATTGGGAGTTCTTTTTATTACTGCTGTAGTCTCCTTACTAGTTAGTTGTAGGTCTATTCAGATTTTCTTGTGCTGATTAAGTCTTGTGAGGCTTTCTGTTTCTAGGAATTTATCTATTGTAGGTTAACCCATTTGTTGGCATGCAATCATTCGTAGTACACTGTCACCTTTTTTATTTCCGTAGAAGCGGTATTAGTGACCCCACTTTAACTTGATGAACTTTTTTTTTTTTTTTTTTTTTTTGAGGCAGGGTCTTGCTCTTTCACCCAGGCTGGAGTGCAGTGGTGCAATCATAGTTCACTGCAGCCTCGAACTCTCCTGGGCTTCAAGCGACTCTCCTGCCTCTCAGCCTCTTGAGTAGCTGGAACTACAGGTGCACACCACGGTGCCCTGCCCATCTATTAATAGCTAGTTTTGTTGACCTTTTATAAAGAACCAGCTTTGGCTGGGAGAGGTGGCTCATGCCTGTAATCTCAGCACTTTAGGAGGCCAAGGCAGCTGGATCGCTTGAGCTCAAGAGTTCAGGACAAGCCTGGCCAACATGGGGAAACCCCGTCTCTGCCAAAAATACAACAATTGGCTAGACATGGCAAGCACCTATAGTCCCAGCTACTTGGAAGGCTGAGGTGGAAAGATTGCTTGAGGCTGCAGTGAGCCATATTTGTGCCCTACACTCCAGCCAGGGTGACAAAGTGAGACCCTGTCTCAAAAAGAAAAAAAAATTGGTTTCACTGATTTTTTCTATTTTCTTAGTCTGTTTTATTTGTGCTTTGATCTTTTTAATTTCTTTCTCCTGCTAGCTTTGAGTTTAGTCCTTAAGTTGTAAAGTTAGGTTGTTGATTTGAAGGGTTATTTATTTATTATTACTTTTTGAGACAGAGTCTTGCTTTGTCGCCCAGGCTAGAGATAGAGTTTCTCCATGTTGGCCAGGCTGGTCTCGAACCCCTGGCCTCAAGTGATCTGCCTGCTTCGGCTCCCAAAGTGTTGGGATTACAGGTGTGAGGTACCACACCTGGCCAGATATGAGGGGTTTTAAAAAATGTGTTTACAGCTATAAATGTCCCACTTGGCACTGCTTTTACTGCATCCCATAGGTTTTGGTATTTTGTGCTTCTGTTTTCATTTGTCCCTAAAGGATTTTTCTTTTTTTTTTTTTTTTTGAAACGGAGTTTTGCTTTTGTTGCCCAGGCTGGAGTGTAATGGCGCGATCTAGGCTCACCGCAACCTCTGCCTCCCAGGTTCAAGCAATTCTCCTGCCTCAGCCTCCTGAGTAGCTGGGATTACACGCATGCAGCTCCACGCCCAGCTAATTTTGTATTTTTAGTAGAGACGGGGTTTCTCCATGTTGGTCAGGCTGGTCTCGAACTCCCGACCTCAGGTGATCCATCCACCTCGGCCTCCCAAAGTGCTGGGATTAGAGGCATGAGCCACCGCACCCAGCCTCTCATTTTCTTTTTTTAATTTTAGTACTTTTAGGGGTATACGTGGTTTTTGATTATGTGAATAACTTCTATATTGGTGAATTCTGAGATTTTAATGTACCCATCACCCAAGCAGTGTACACTGTTCCCAACATGTAGTCTTTTATTCCTCACTTCCTTCCTACCCTCCCCCTTTACTCTCCTCCCCAAAGTCTATTATATCACTCCAAAGCTTAGCTCCACTTACAAGTGAAAACATACAGTATTTGGTTTTCTATTCCTGAGTTACTTCACTTAAAATAATGGCCTCCAGCTCCACCCAAGTTGCTGCAGAATACATTGTTTTTCATATCTGAGTAGTATCCATGTTGTATATACACCACATTCTTTATCCACTCATTGGTTGATGGGCACTTAGGTTGGTTCCTTATCTTTGCAGTTGTGAATTGTGCTGCCTATAAACATGTGTGTGCATGTACCTTTTTCATATAATGACTTTTTTTGCTTTGGGTAGATAGCCAGTAGTGGAATTTCTGGATTGGATGGTAGATAGATGGTAGATCTACTATTTTTCGTTTTTTTGTCTTGTTTTTTGTTTTGTTTTGTTTTCGTCTTGAGATGGAGTCTTGCTCTGTCGCCCAGCCTGGAGTGCAGTGGCAAAATCTTGGCTCATTGCAACCTCTGCTGCCTGGGTTCAGGGGATTCTCCTGCCTTAGCCTCCCGAGTAGCTGCAACTACAGGCACATGCCACCACTCCCAGCTTATTTTTGTATTTTTAGTAGAGATGGGGTTTCACAATGTTGGCCAGGCTGGTCTCGATCTCTTGACCTTGTGATCCGCCCGCCTCAGCTTCCCAAAGTGCTGGGATTACAGGCGTGAGCCACTGCGTCCAGCCCGATGGTGTATTTTGATGGGAATTGCATTGAATCTGTAGATAGCTTTGGGCAGTATTGCCATTTGCACAGTACTGGTTCTTCCTATCCATGAGCGTGAGATATGTTTCTGTTTGTGTCATCTGTGATGTCTTTCAGCTGTGTTTTGTAGTTTTTCTTGTAGGTACCTTTCACCTCCTTGGTTAAGTATATTCCTAGGGTGGGTTTTGTTGTTGTTGTTGTTTACAGCTGTTGTGAAAGGGATTGAGTTCTTGATTTGATTCTCAAGCTTGATTGTTGTTGGTCTAGTGCTACTGATTTGTGTACATTTATTTTGTGACCTGAGACTACTGAATTTGTTTATCAGATTTAAGAGTCTTTTGGATGAGTCTTTAGGATTTTGTTTGTTTTTGATGGAGCTTCTGTCACCCAGAATGAAGTGCAGTGGCATGATCTCAGCTCGCTGCAACCTCCACCTCCCAGGTTCAAGCAATTCTCCTGCCTTACCCGAGTAGCTGCGACTACAGGTGTGTGCCACCGCACCCAGCTAATTTTTGTATTTTTAATAGAGACGGGGTTTCACCAGACCATGGCCAGGCTGGTCTTGAACTCCTAACCTCAGGTGGTCCGCCCATCTCGGCCTCCCAAAGTGCTGGAATTACAGACGTGAGCCAACTGCACCTGGCCTAGGGTTTTCTAGCTGTCTGGTTGTATCATCAGTGTTACAGCACTAGTTTGACTTCCTCTTCTCCAATGTGGATGCCCTTTATTTATTTCGCCATTGCTCTTTGGTTGTGTGAGAGTGTGTTGCTTAATTTTCACAAATTTGTGAATTTTCCAGTTTTCCATCTATTATTGATTTCTAACCTCATCCCATTGCGGTTAGAGAAAATACTTAGTACAATATGTCTTTTTAAATCTTGTTGGCCGGGTGCGGTGGCTCATGCTTGTAATCCCAGCACTTTGGGAGGCTAAGGTGGGGTGGATCACCTGAGGTCAGGAGTTTGAGACCAGCCTAGCCAACATGGTGAAACCCTGTTTCTACTAAAAATGCAAAAATCAGCCGGGCGTGGTGGTGCATGTCTGTAATTCCAGATACTTGGGAGGCTGAGGCAGGAGAATCACTTGAACGCAGAAGGCGGAGGTTGCAGTGAGCCGAGATAGCACCACTGTACTCCAGCCTGAGCAGCAGAGTGAGACTGTGTCTCAAAAAATAAGTAAATAAAATAAATCTTGCTCCAGAGCCTGAGCTAGATAGTAAAAGGACAGTGTGGATGCAGTTAAGAACCATATATTGGCCGGGCGCGGTGGCTCAAGCCTGTAATCCCAGCACTTTGGGAGGCCGAGACGGGTGGATCACGAGGTCAGGAGATCGAGACCATCCTGGCTAACACGGTGAAACCCCGTCTCTACTAAAAAAATACAAAAACTTAGCTGGGCGAGGTGGCGGGCGCCTGTGGTCCCAGCTACTCGGGAGGCTGAGGCAGGAGAATGGCATAAACCCAGGAGGTGGAGCTTGCAGTGAGCTGAGATCCGGCCACTGCACTCCAGCCTGGGCGACAGAGCGAGACTCCGTCTCAAAAAAAAAAAAAAAAAAAAAGAACCATATATTGTCTGAATTTTTTG